>NW_028292581.1:19403737-19703737 GCF_029948245.1 Actinia tenebrosa
CTCCCTAAACATGCCTAATTTTATGGAAATAGAGTCGCCGGAAAATGACTGTCGGCGGTTCTTTTCAACTTTCGCGAATTTTGAAAAAAGTAAAAATCGCCAGACTTTTTGGTCATACATTTCGAAGACTACCCACCCAAAGGTATCTTTTGGTAAAATAAAATGGAATTTGATTTTTTGGTTTTGTCCGGCGATTCTCGACCCTTACAGACATTCGCTCTTAATATCAAAGATAAGAAGCCATGCTTTAGAAAAATCATTACAAGTCTTGACATAACAAATTAGCAGACACTTATTTTGCATTTATCACTTCAAATAAAACCGACTTTTGTTTACGTTCAACTTCAATTGGCACAGGAGGCAACCGGGACTCAATATAAATAATATCGACCCTAGCCAATAGTTATTCATGTGTTCTTGTTCATGTGTTCTTGCTACAGAAAAATAATAAATCCCTCTCGAGAAAAACTTACGTACAATTATCTGTAGATTTGATCAATAATACATATGATAATATAAGATTTGAGGAAAGATTTTACTATAGTACAATATTTAAAGCCTTTGATATAAAATATGTACTGATTTAATCCTAATAAGATGGTCGGAAGTTCGTAGAAAGCATTTGCTGAGCTAGCTTTGCAGATCTTTGTTCATTAAATCATAGCCGTGACTAGCATATATTCGTAATAGACAGATCAGTATGAGTTTCATTGATATTTTTTGGAATAAATTTCGTAGTCGTTTTGTACAATAAAGTTTTTTTAAAAGAAGAACGAATGACAGGAATCGCTGTATTTTTTCTTGTGCAAAGAACAAGACATTTAAACAAAAAGGAGCGTCTTTCGAAACGTGACAAAAATAATGAATTAGAAAAGAGTTTCCCCGAATGTCATTTTCTTTATTTTGTTGTTTACAAAAACCTTTTTCAAGCGCTAATGAACGAGCCTTCTTTCAAAACTTGTGATGTTTGTATGAATTCAATAAAGAGGCTTTGTTGGACTTTGAATGGATTTGAATCGACGTGGAAAAATTAATATCTTTGCAAAGTCGTACTTACACAACATGTTCCTGGTTGACAGCGAAGTTCGTGTCTTGCTTGTTGGTTTTCCCCTTGCTGAGCTGCAGAACTGCAGTAAAACACATCCGAAAATATTAAAATGCGATTGGAAGTAATTACTCTAGCTTTTATTTAGTAACCAATGACCCTAACGTTTGATAAACACCACTGTTTTTTTTTCTCCTTATATATTCACAGCTAACGAAAACACTTTTCAAACGTACTTACACAAACGTTAATTTTTCATTTACCTTAACGTTGGTGAGACGAAATCACGAGTGGACAAACACAGGAACAGCAGAAGTATTGGTATTATTAGTGCCATGGTTGCCGTTCTGTCTTGAAGTGTCTTAAATTAATTCTTGCGCTGTTTCGGCGACCGGAAATCGAGACAGTCGGTGATTATTTATTCCAATTGGGCTTTGCTCACAACTCTTTGGGTCCACAAAGCAAAGAACAAATTTATAAAGCGTAAAAGACAATAGCAATATTGTCAAACAACAATTGATTAAGATTAAGATAGTTTATTATGGTAATTCCAGGACTTGGAGCTGTGATAGTTTGGAGCACCCAAAATTTGGTCTTTGCCATCAATCTGGTACAAAAAGGTCTCGAAATGGGAAATAGTTTGGCATAAGAAAGTTAAAAATATTTAGGCACGAACCTGTAAATATAGAACTGGCTTATCATTACTAATCAATAGTGTTACAAGTCGTTCTCTACTTGTGTCATCCCGTTATACAAGATAATATCATTGACCTTTTTCACAGCTGAACGCAGTAAAAGGAATAATTTATGCATGCACACAAGCGTTTCTCTTTAAATGCAAATGTAACTAGAGTACATAAATTTAAAGTCATGATTTAAACCTTAGTGAATCTGCCTATCGTATCGCATGCTTTGAAGAATTTAGAAAAATGATAAATGAATTTTTTTTCGTTTCTTTATTTATCTGCCGTCATTATAAATTCTAGTTAGTAATAACTGACATTTCTGGCTTTTAAAGGCTTTTAATAAAGCCTAGCGCGAGAACAGATACGATATTTCGTTTAATTTTTTCTCGCCCAAGATCGAAATCTCCGACATATTACCGCTCATTACATATGAAAACAAAAGTTGGATAGATAGCATTTTGCCGCGCGCGGTCAGAGAACGTGTGCAAGACATGGTCGAATTGGTCACATATCTCAAGTACGATCTTAAACAGATGTGAAGATGATTGTACTGATCGATCTGATGTACTGCTATAAATGCCGCTCTCTGGACACCACACGATGGTTTTTTCGCCATAATTTCTTATCGCCCGATTATCATATATGCACTCGATCATTGATGCATTTATAATCTTATTTGATTTAGGTCTTTTTTGAGATCCATTTTCTGATTTTACGCCCCATTTTGTTTTCTTGATATTTTCCCGCGTGGGCTTCCTGTCTCTATATCAGTCTCGGTTTTGACTGCGACAGGTAGCCCAGAGGAGAAACGGTATAGATACTAAAGGCGCTTTCCTTCAGGTCTAACCTTTCCAGTCCGAGCGGCGGCCAGTTCTCGAATGGTATGCGTCAGTTCTTTAGAACTGGTTAGCCAAGGTCTCAAAACAAATGACAACTGACGCGTACCATTTGAGAACTGGCTGCTTGGACTGGTCGGTTCGACTTAGCAAGCGCCCTAAGAGAAATGCCTGCAAAGAAGGTTAATAATAACTTTGCTGTCGTATGATTGGAGTTAAATCACATTTGAGTATTTTTAACACAAGTGAATTTAATAAATAACGGAGAGATATTTTTCTTCTTCAAATTTTATTTATATCTGCAAGTGGAACAAATCAACAAACGAGAGTGCGCTTGCGCGAGTTATATTCACCTGTGGGTGAATATGACAGCATAAGACGTACATTGTGACCAATGAGCGCGCCGATTTATTATATTCACTTCTGTAAATATAGTAATAATTAATAATGTAATTAATAATTTGACAACACAGTGTATTTAACATAATGAACATCATCACTTTAATATGGTGATAGTTCTTAATGTATCCATCAAGTAAAGTAAGAGCCCTTTACAGTGACGAAAAGCTCCTATCAAGCCATGGTTTCTCTTAAAATCGACTGAAATCTTCGGTAGAAGCTGGGAATGATGAATGAAGACATCTTATCCTCCATGGTATTTTGGCAGAGGAAAATTATGGACCAGTGAAAAAGATCGTGTTGGGCTGCCCCGGTAATTTTCCCCTCATTTTAGTAGAAGCCTGAAGAAAACTCGAAGTTATCTGAAAAGCGAGCTAATTTGCGTACCTTCCCTTATTTTAGGACAAAAACTAAAAACGTCTGATCACGTTATAACACTAAAATAATTTTGTTCAACTTAGCGATAAAATGTTATTGTTTTCATTTCACGTTTACAAATGGTTGGGTAAACAAAAGCTACGATGCAATAATGTTTGATGAACATCAATACCCAAACTTCCAAACACACAATGATAATTGATCTTGAAACATCTGTGTTCGAATAACGCTTTTTATATCTTACACCTTCTCTTGTGTATATTCAAAATCTCTGCGTTAAGAAAGTCCACCATCGGCTGCGTAAGAGATGACATTGATTTTTCGACGAGATTTGACGCCCATCGTGGAAAACATTTAGCCTTTAATCAAGAGTACATTTGCTCAACCGAGAACCCATTGTTTGTTCCCTTAGGCAGTTTTAACTAAGCAGTTACCATTTACTCGACGATAAAATTATATCCTATCAGCGATGCCACAGGGCAAAGTTTGAATCCGACAGCGCTCCCAAAAGAACGTCATTCTTTGAGTTTATAAACCTCACTCTCGGACAAACCATGTGGGATTATTCTCACGCATGCGCTGTGTACGTAATTGTCGTATTCGATGGAGCCATGGATTTTACTTCTTGACGACTTGTCATTAGTATAAAAAGTCGAATTGATGTTGTTAATCTCAACTGATTGGTAACGGTCGCACAACTTCTTCTGCAAGGTACGAAGGAAAACGAGAAGATTAGAAACATACCGTTCATTTTTTACGACAACTGGGAGGCTGGTAGATTTGGGGGGGGGGGGGGGGGGGGGCGTAAAAAATATGGAATTTAAGGGGGTCAACCCAAAAATAATTAGCTAAATAGAAAATGTATAAATTTGTTTTATCTTGCTTAAAAAAATCAGGTTAGGAAAGGTTCATACATCTTTTTAATTCAATTCCTAAAATCACTCCATGCCCCTCCCCACCCCCATGTCTATAAAAAACGAACGGTCTCTGCTGAATCTAATAATAATAGTTAATAATAATAATAATAATAATAATAATAATAATATAGCTATAATGTACTCATTTAATATGAAAAAAATGAGACAAACTGCAAAGTAGTTACGAAATACCCAACATACACAACCAAGGATGTAATTTTTTACTATTTTTCCCGAGTTCCTAACCAGAATATTGAGAGCGACAGTTCCCATCAAATAGTAAACAAATACAACCATCACTAGAACTCACCGTCATAAGCTTTCAGTGTTGCGTCGCAGACGAACAAGAACTGTCCCTGTGGGAAGATAATTTTAAGTAATATTAAATCGGCGACAGACAGGCAAAAAAATAAATAAATAAATAAGTAGGTAAATAAATAAATAAATAACTAACTAACTAACTAACTAACTAACTAACTAACTAACTAACTAACTAACTAACTAACTAACTAACTAACTAACTAACTAAATAAATAACAAACAAATAATGGGATTAACAGTGGATTCCTCAGAGTGGCTCTTCTTCCACTGGATTCCAAATGGAATTTATAAGTTGATTTTTACGGAGGGAGGAAAACCGGAAAACCCGGAAAACCCTCAAAGCACAGGGGAGAACCAAAAAGCAACTCTACTTACGTACGACATCGAGTACGGCGGGACTCGGGTCGCATTGGTTAGAGGAGAGCGCTCTCACCGCTACAACACCCGTTCAAAAGTCATCGTGAATCTCGTGTGTCACAGAGATCCACGTCATCCCGACATGTATAACGCTGTCGTTTCGATTTCATTTTCATGCAAGACATCATTATCAAAGCAATATATAAACCTTTTCCTGAATAATGTCTTTGCTTTGATAATGGTGTCTTGCATGACATCAAATCAATCTTGTGTGACACATGTATCCCGTCACGTCATCCCGTCATGTAGCGGAGTAAACATGAAAGGCAGACAATATTTACCGGTGTTTGTATGAGTGATCCTCGCTGATCTCTCATTTTCCTGACTATTTCCAAGGGGTAAACCGGTTCGGCTCCTTCTATCATGGCAAATGCAGTTTCTATGAACATCAGAACTCCGGAACGACCAACACCGGCACTACAACGGATAAAATCAAACATCTTTAAAATGTTTTGAAAAAAAAAATTATATTATATTTAAAAAATTAAATTAAATTTTAAAATGTTTGAACATAATTTTCCTGAATTCTCTAAAATGACCACAGAAAATAGAGCCTGGACTTGATGTTTTTGTTCATCCTTGACCTGGAAGCTCCCTGGAAGCAATGTTTTTCACTCAAGTCTAGGTCACGTTCGATATTTTTTTACAGTTGCGAGGCTTTTGTGGCATGGACCACCACAATTTCCAACAACATAATCATACCCAAATTAGTATGATTTCCTGAAGTTTTTGATTGGTCAATAAAATAAAATAACCTTGATGTGTTGGCGATATTTATAATCTGTAAATATTTTATTAATTAGTAAACAATAAACAAAATTGATGAAAACTAAAATCAAATTAATACCTGCAATGGACTACTACGGGTGTACTTGTTCCCTCACGGTAGTGCCTTACACTGTGGACAAACTCGAGAAAATCTGTGGCATCCTCTGGTACATCTAAATCAACGAGAGAGAAAATATTTTAGCATTTTCCCAAGCGACAAAATTTAAATTAAGAAAGAAAAGAAAAGAAAAGAAAAGAAAAGAAAAGAAAAGAAAAGAAAAGAAAACTGGAAAAGAAAGAGAGAAAGAAAGAAAGAACGGAAGAAAGAAAAAAGGTATGGTAAACCAATTAACAATCTAGACTTTTAAGGTGCTTTTTGCATTAGAATATTATCATAATCATCTATATCATTTCAGTAAATTAAAATTTAGATACATATAAACTTTCAAACAAAAACTTAGATCTAATAGTTCAAAAGATCTTCCCTTCCCCTCCCCTCTCGAAAAGGTATTAGAAAAAGTAAGCGAAAAAACTGGTACGTGATAGGTTAACCTGGATCACGTGATCATGGCGAGTTTGTCTTTTTTTTTTTCGAGGAAGTTTTGCACTCACAAGTTTTTTGAGATTCAAAACAATTTTTTGCAGAAATATTCATTGAAAAAACCTTCCAAAATAACGAAATTGTGATAAATATGAGTAAAAGTTTGATTCACGTTGAAAAGGCAGCCCAAGCACCGCCGCCAAGCAAAGATTTTCATCAGTTAATCGTCACAGAGACTGAAGTAATATGGCGAACATGGCGGATTGCTTTGCGAAGAGAAGAAAGAGGAACCCCTCCAAGCCAAAAGAAAGTCCCTTGGTCTGACTTTGAACACGAAGAGCTCTTACAAAGCGATATAAACCGTGTATTTGGAGACGAAACGTTGAGGCTTGTCCATGGAATCGCATGTGGAGACTGGCTAGTACGATTGCCTCCTCGAGTTTTGATGAGAGTTGCTTCGTATTTGAACGTTGTTGACATAGTTCATCTTACAAGTCTTAACCGCTACATGAAGAATGTTTGCTCCTCTGATAATGTATGGAGAAGGATTGTACGTTCACATTGCGAGGAAGTTACAGAGGAAATGATAAATATGGCTAAAGAAGTTGGTTGGATGAAGGTTTTCTTCAAGCACAACATGCATCTTCGATATAAAGGCAAGGCACGAAGAAGAACATTTGACACTTAAAATGACGAAATTAAATTATGACTTTGAGCTACTTTCTCATTTTATTTTGTGCATTTTTCGACACGTAATTAGGAATCTCTGTTGTGTTTTGTTTTTGTACAATGAAGCGGTTTCGTGTTATAGAAAATTAACTAAGCTCATTAGACTTAGAAAACTTTATTACACTCTTGTCGAAGCAAAGTAAAAATAAATCAAAAATTATTAAGACTGCTTAAACGTCTTCTAACTTCTGCTATGGTTACCGAATGAAGTTCTGATTTATTAACTTTATTGATCAAATTTATTTATAACTTTAATATTATGAGACAAAAGCAGTTAACAAGGTTTTTGAACTGAATAAAAATCTGAAGAAGGAAAACAGAGATATTCCCTTTTATAAGCATTCTTGTTTTATAGCTACTGTAGTAAGATACTTACCATGATCCGGCCAAGCCAGGTATTGCAGTTGGACTATGACTCTGCTACGTAAACTCTGTCAGGCAGAATAAAAATACGCTTCAGTGTTTTAACAACTATGCGAACTATGTGAACTGTTCTTTTAACAAAAGGCGATAATATGGCTACGAAAGGTGCCCTTTCTAGTCTCAATCATACGAAATGGCTCAAATTTTATCGATACCCTGAAACAACATTTGGGCTAATCAAATTCAGGGCACGGCTTATTCAAAGCGGATTGAACCTTAAAACAACCTCTAGGCCCTCTGGGCTGATCCAAGCATGGGCACGGCTAAGAGACCTAGCAAACTAGTACTTTGTTCAGATGTTAGTGATGATGTTCAAGAAATCTAACCCGAGACCCCAGAGGTTATAGGAGAGTTCACTACCGCTACACGACCGTTGATTCCCACTCTAAAACAAATCACTATGTACTAGGGTATAATTAGCAGTATAGGTCTCATATATTATTGGGAAAATACAGCACAGATGGCTAAAGCACTTACTTTATTATTTGTGACATACATCTCTCGGTAGACGTAAGACGGAGAGAAATCTCTTATTTTAGTGCAGACTACTTCAAGGTTACCAAATGTCCACGTATCGTCTCCCTCTGGCCAATACTGATGACATTTCACCTAGAAGGAAAAAATGAAATGAATGGAAGAAAGAAATATTTGCCTCCTACCCCTCTGGATTTCATTTGATTTTGCTGACTTGATATCTCATTTAAAAAAAACTTGTCATCGCTTATCACCACCGCAAGTACAGCTGCAGTGGCGCAGCTCACGGGGTCGAACTGAAAGCAAGTGAAGGCGCCTCTGAGGCAGCCGCTATACAAGTCCATGAATGACCCCGGAGCACAGTTCTAACCAGTTTGAATTAGTTAGGGTTGATTTGAGGGAAGGGAGGAAAAACCGGAGGACCGGAAAAACCCTCGGAGTCAGAATGAGAGCCAACCAACTCAGCTCACATGGAGTGACTGGGATTCGAACCCCGGACCACAGAGGTGAGCCAGGCGAGCGTTTTACCACCACGCCATCCTAACTCCCCATAAAGGGTGGTCAAAGCCCGTTTAGGCATTATAGTTCTTTATCATAATTATCATCGTGTTGTCAATGATGCCGAGGATAAAGATGAAGTCGACGACAACGACGATGATTATCACAAATTAAACAAAATGTGACCAGCACGCCTTTCATTAGGATATTCACTGTAGCACATCATCTTACCCGTCCTCTTTCCATCGTAGTCGTCAACATGATCACTAACGTCGATTCTTTTTCCCAAACCATCTGAAGCAGATCAAATCATACGAGGTTTAATCAATTTTTACGGTAAACAAATGGATCTATTTGATGGCTTTTATTTTACCTGCCAAAAATCACCACAAGTTTTTTCTAGCGGACCTTGTGCTGCAATGTATGTTAAGACGATGTGCCGGGATGGGATTTCCATCTGAAAGAAGAAGAATAGGGAGAAAGATCAATGAAAGCAACGAACGACAAAAATAACTGACGAACAAACCAAAACCAACTAAATAAAAACCAATAAATAAATACATAAATAAATAAATAGATAAAAAGATAAATAGATAAATAAATAAATAAATAAATAATAAATAAATAATAAATAAAAATAATAAATAAATAAATAAATAAATAAATAAATAAATAAATAAATAAATAAATAAAACTTAACATACATTGACATAGTTAGCATTAATGTAATCACTGTTTCCTTTGAGGAGCTTCACACGAGTATCATCGTCTGCAAAAACAACAAACACAAATATAACTTCAAAATAACAATTGGTCTGGGGGAAAAATTCAGCTTTGCAGTGGCGTTGCTATGGTTTCAGAGTTTGGACGCACGCGTTAGTTTAGCGCAAAAGTTCCCGCCAAATCCACAGGAACTCTGTTATTACTAACCATCGATAAACCATTTAGCCGTACAGAGCTTTCAGTTATTCTGATATGGAACACATTTTCGTGTCAAAGGAAAATAAGAATAGCTTTTGAAGGGGGTCGAACGCGAGTGTCCATAACAGCGGGCTATACGTATTAAGCAGATTCAAAAAGTCAATGCATACTGTAAAAATCCCAAAACATTTTTTTCCCCCGAGCTTTACATGAAGTTTATTTTCTTCACATCAAACTTAATCTTTTTAAATTCATCAAAATAAGTAAAACAAATTTCAAAATAAATTTGACGTCACATTCGGAAAATAAGGCATTGTGGGATTTATTAAAAGAGACTCAGAAATGTTCGACTGCGCACTTGTGTGTCAGCTGGCACCGCGTATCCTATACCACATGTACCACAAGACAGATCTGATATGACAACCCGATTGATTATGAACCACTAGAGATAACAAAGATAGCAGTGCTCACATGGGAGGATGTCCCGATATCTGTTCTTTGGGAGGTTCTCTGGTTTGCGTGCTTCGTCCATTGACATTCCTGGCTTTTTTCGATAAAGTTCCTAAAATAAAAGTGAAGAGATTTGGTTTGTGGTTGAGGAACGAGAAAGCCAAGAAGGATAAATATACAGAACTATAACAGGAAAGTCAGATTATTGGTAGTCTCAAGCGCAGACTGGATATTTTGTTCTACTCAAATGTAAAGGAGTTGCATAACTGTGAATCTGATCTTGTCTATGTCGTAATTATGTAATATAAATGCTTGCGTCGCTTGTCTTTGGAAAACCAGGAGTAAAAGTGAAACTTACTTGGAAGTAAACCAGTAAATCTCCACTGTCTAGATTCTGAAAACGGGGAAAAAACAAAAACAATGGGATGAGCAATTTATTTATTTACAGAGAGTTTGGGCCACACTCCACTGATTCAATCCAATCACCAATAAAATCGTAATTGATTACTGGTTTGTTATCGTAGCGCCTTTGCAACGATGACATATAATGTGTGTATCATCTCGCGTTGGTCATATACAAAGTTATCGTTCAGTTTGGATTCTTAGAGGATTAAGAAAACCACAAAATCGTGTCGAGATTAGCTGAGATTAGCTTTTTCTGTCACAAGCGTGGGAGGCGATAGTCAGGGGAGAAAGCGTTGCGTGACGACACTGAAAGCGGATGTGGGGGAGACTAGGGAGGCAATGGGGAAAGCACAATTGCTCGATCGTTACGTCATCGCAGCACGACGACGTTCGTGCTATTTAACAAAATATGTTTCATTAGCATCCATTGTTACCGTACCAAGATGGTCATGTTTTTGTCCTTTGACTGTCTTGGAAGTGCTTGCAACCCATCAATAAGCGGATAATTTCAAAAAATCTCGAAATGGGAAACAACTCAGCCGAAAAAAAGTCGTTTTTGATTTGTTTTTGATTCTATTGACGTTTGACGTGATTTCTTTTCCTCTATACGTCGAGGCAGTTTGTTCTCGTTACCCTACTCCCCAGGCATCTTATCATCTCTTTTGGGCTACCTGTGTAATTTGGCCTAGAAAAACTACCCTTTTTCTCCCTTCTCATTTACCATCTTCCGTCGTCTTCCATAGGAAGCCCAGAGAAGTAAACGTATAACAGAAACACGTGTCCAGCTAAAGTATTAGTTACAGTACCAGAGGCAGATCTCTTACTCAAGAGGATTAGTGTGAGAGTACTACGCAGAGTATTGTATACAGACCTCTCTTAGTTGTTCTATCGAGACTCGAAGCGCCTCTTCATCTCGGGCTTCGGCCTTTTCTTTTTTAGCAATAATGATATCTTGTTCGTGTTTTCGTTCATTTTCAATATATTGCTCGGGTGACAAAACGTGAGTAGGTGAATCGTTGATGGATCTTGGTCCTTGAGAAGCGAACACTGAGGACAACAATACAAAACGAAACGTTTTCTTTAATTATCCGAAAATATCCATCACACAATGTTATATTTTGAATGCCTATGTTACTGGACTAGAGAAGTTTTCGTATGACTGTGAAACTCACGGCACGAACACGGTCGTGACACAGCAAGGGAAACGCCAGACCAATCACATTGCTAAAGAATTTACTCTCCCGTCCAATCAAATGCCTGAAATACGGCTAACACGGCGCGGACACGGTCACGCAAAGGTTACGGCACTTTCAGTCCAATCACATTGCGCGAGAAAAAAATCAGCCAATTAAGATTCTAGATAGCATTCATGGTCAAGGCACGGCACGTTTACGGCACATTTCACAGTCATGCGAAAACTGCTCTGGTGATCATCTACTTTACGGGGAAAAAACTGATGGCTATTTCTCATTTTGGCAATGATTTGTCGAATTACCAACGAGGTTTTGACGAGTTTGCTCATGGTAAAACCAATAGTAAATCACAGTGCGTGGAGTCAGAGTGGAAAGAGCCACTGGATTATCCTATTTGATTTCATTTCATTTTAAAAATGTAACGGTTCAGTTAAATAAAGTAATGTTGCCAGGATGAGTAGACAAGTTGGAATAAACATCCAGCGGATCTGAGAGAAAATGATAGCCAATCAGAATCAAGGAAATTTGCAAAACTGTGGTGTTACTCTTCCTCTTGAAATCATGGATTTCCAGGCCATCAAATGAAAACAAAAACAAAAACCAAAAAAAAACCAAAACAAAAACAAAAAAGAAAAAAACGTCACTTATAAGAGGGTGATGACAGTAACACGCATAACTGAATTCTATATTTTTATTACAACGGTGGACAGGTTTTGATTTTTCGCTGGTCAATTTTCACAGGCTTCATGACACCTCAGTTTTGCAGTGACGTTCTTCCTACGTCACTATTTTAGATCAGCTGGGTGACCAATCTCGTACCCCGAGCCTGCGTTTCTTCTGGCCTGCGGCGAAGAACAAGTTTCTCTAGTATTTCGCCGCAGGCCAGAAGGAGCGCAGGCTCTTGGTATGGGATTGCTGGATGACCGAATTCTGTGCGCACCGTAAAAGTCACTTACCATTTGGTCGTATGGTTAGTATTAGCGTTTGATTTTTACAGCAACTAATACTTCGTATCAACTCTACAATCTGCAAAGAATAACAGTTTATTTTATGAGATATGACCACAGACTCATTTGCACAGGCTTAGTCTCGTTTATAAGTCAGCTATTTACAGATAACATTAAAAGACCTTGGGATTTCAAATTATTGGTATTTTTCAAGATGTACATTTTTACGATACAGCTGACGTTTGTGAACGATTTAGGCTGCGTTCATGAGGTATGGCAGATTGGAGGGGGGGGCAGGTGAAATCTTTAAATGACAAAAAAAAAAATTAAGACCCCCTACCCCCTGAACCCCGGGCAATCTCTCATAGCTTCTTCTAAAAATTTTGAATCCCCCCAAATTCTCTGAAAAAAATATTTCAACCCCCCCCCCCCCCCACCCAATTTACTGATAAAAATTTTTCCGATCGCCCCTCTGCCTCTGCCATACATTATGAACGCAGCCTTACTTTCAAGTGAGGCTAAGCCTGTGCATTTTACTATTTTAGCCATAAAACACAGAGGTATTTACGGAATGAGAAAAGTACTATTAGTATGATATCAATCATATATTAATACGTACCTCTAAATGCGCCAAACCCTTCATTGACTGGCCGTTTATATAGACAATTTCATCTCCTTCTTGGAGCTGTGGCACGCATAGATCAGCCTGGGAGATTTTATATAAGACAGTGCTAGATGAGTTTAAAGTGGATTTGACTGATTATTTAATGGAGTCTCTTACTTGAATTGAAATTAGTACACTGAAGAAGGGTTCACCATAACGTTGTTTCGGGGATAGGATAGGATAGGATAGGATGGGATGGGAGGGGATGGGAGGGGAAGGGAAGGGAAGGGAAGGGAAGGGAAGGGAAGGGAAGGGAAGGGAAGGGAAGGGAAGGGAAGGGGAGGGAAGGGAAGGGAAGGGAAGGAAAAACAAAGTAACAAAGAATATTTCCATACCGGTGTCGAAGGAGCTATCTTGGAAACGATTACTGGAAGTTCGATATCAGAGCCACCCTGAAAATAAAATGTTAGTAGGAAAAAGTCAGAAATTAGAAAACTACCAGTTATACTGATACTAGTGCTAGTGTCACCACCACACAGTACTTACCTGAACATTAAAACCAAACCGTCCCTTGTCATCAGGATCCATTCTACGATACGAGAAAAGTAACATTGGTAACAAGATAACGAATTGAATGAAAATGATGGGATGGATGGATGGATGGATGGGATGGGATGGGATGAGATGGAAGGATGGATGGATGGATGGATGGATGTGATGGACAGATGGATGAATGGATAAAAGGATAGATGGTCGGACGTACGGACGGATAAATGGATCGGTAAAATCAAGCGAGCAAGCAATTGTCTAAGCAAATAATTTTCTCCCTTACTTAACAGTCATTAACCCTTCCTGCGGTGTTGTTCCGTTTCCCTGAAAGAAATAAAAAAAACAGTCTTCAAAACCAGGATCAAGCTCTAAGACAGAGTATCAAGATAGTAAAGAGACAGCCTGTCTAACTAATGTTCTCCCGCAATACGACAAGGAACCTGTTCATGAGGCAGTCCATACCAAATAGAATGGAAGATGGCAGCCAACGAGTTAATCTTTTTTCGCTGCAATGGCAGCCTGCGAAACGTCCCTCCGAACCACTGAACCCGCCGCTACGCAGGCTATGCTTTAGGCCTCGTCCACACGTATCCGGAAATTTTTGTATCCGCAATTTTTTTTTTTTTTTTTTTTGCGGATACGGGTTGCGTCCACACGTGTCCGTAAATTTTTGTATCCGTATCCGGAAATTTTCGAATACGGTCTCCAGAGTGGAAACTTTTGAATACGCTCCGAATACGGATACGTGTGGACGGTCGTATCCGCAAACTTTCGAATACGATGACGTAAACACGATTTTGCGCATGCTCAATAAACATGCTTAATAATAAAACTATCCGTCAAATGGACGGATCTTGAAATTTCCGGATACGTGTGGACAGTGAAAACGATTCGAAAACGATTAGAATACACTACGTGTGGACGCGAACATTTTCGTATCCGCAAAAACAAATTTGACTGAAAATGAGTGTTATTTCGTTAGATCCATTTTACCAAGGAAACATTTTCTAGACCTCATGATCTCACAAAGTAAACAGAGGCAGGATTTAGAAAAAAATTGAAAGAAAGGAAACCAAGAAAGGAAACCAAGATGAAAGATGAAGGAGAAGATATCCAGTATTTGATAGATACTAGATGCACAGTATTAAGGCATGGCGGTTGGACAGCTCAATTCTACTGGACGTACATCAGAAGTTATTTATGAATGTAAGGAAAACCAGTGTGGTACTAGCATCAGTATTGAGTATGAGACGAGAAATATTACGTACCACTTTAGTTTCATCTTCATCACATTCATCGGAGTTCTTACTGTCCAGTGAGTCACTAGAACGACCTGTCTTTTGCTAGAAGAATTGAAGGTTTATCAACGAAAAGAAAAGTTGCTTTCTTGTTTCTTCGTTGACGACATAGTCGCCATGTTCCGTATGTATGGAAAGGCGAAGTGAGAAAATAAGACTGTTTTGAAAGTACGGTTGAGTGGTGATGTTACAAAGCAAAAAAAGCAAGGATGTTTCCTTCTGTCTTTGTGGACGAGATAATCGCAATGTTCCGTATGGATAGAAAGGCGAAGTGAGAAAACTGATAAGACTGTTTTGAAAGTACGGTTGAGTGGTGATGTTACGAGGCAAAAAAGCAAGGATGTTTTCTTCTGTCTTTGTGGACGAGATAATCGCAATGTTTCGTATGGATAGAAAGGTAAAGTGAGCAAATCACAGTAAAACTGTTTTGAAAGTACGGTTCAGAGACAGAGAGGTGTTATAAAGCGAAAAAATAGCATGTTTTCATCTTTCTCAGTGTACGAGATAGCTGTTATGATTCGTATGGATTTAAAAGCGAATTCAGCAAGTAAAACTTAGAGGTGAGATGAGAGGTGATGCTAGAGTGAATTTTTTTCGAACAAGCTCATATTGAAGTTCCTAGTATATACGAAACACAATTTTTCAAAGCAAAGTTTGGTTACATTTCCAGGTTGTTATAAGTAAAGAGACAAGCCATGCAAAGAAAACAGAAAAGCTGGTTAAGTTAGCGACTCAAACGTACATCCTTACTGACAAGGTAAATTAGAAGAAAGGTTAGGCGAAGTTTAATCGAATAAAAGAAAAAGCATTCAACAATTCTCTTATGTGTAAAAAAATCAGTATCTATCAGAAAATTCGCTCCATATTCATTACTAGTTGACAAATGAGGTAATGGCCAACATGAGTTGAGCAAGGTAAATGACGTATTTGTATAGAATGCAAATGTAAATATGACCCCAACTTCATTATTAGAATATTTTAGATTCATATTTTAAGTAATAATTTCAAATTATAGATTAAGATTGATTTTAACCAATTCAGAAAGATTAAGATAAATATGTTAAATTCCTGTGAAATTATAAGAATATAAATATGCGGGAGAAAACACGTACAAATCTTCGTATACTTTTGATGTAAGACTGCAAGACTGCTAAATGTATAGAAACCCCCTTTTCCCGGAGCCTCGCTCTGCAGGCATAATCTTAGCTTTCCAGGTGATCTGAGAATTTTTTTAGCCAATCAGAATCAAGAAAATGTGCAACACTGAGGTGTCACTGTTCCTCTTGAAATTTTGGATTTCCAGGCCACCAAATGAAAAAAATAACGTTAATGAGTGCTTGATAACAGTGACCACATTATTCAATATTTCTATATCAGTGGCAAGCATGTTTATATCTTTCACTGGTCAATATTTGAAAGCTTCATGAGTGTCTTACCAGTCCCCTCGTCCCCTCTAAAAATCATCCTCTCCATTACAGCACAGGAAGCCCATTAAAAAGTAATTTATGTATGTCATTCTTACATGGTTATCTTGTGCTACAGAAGGCTTGGCGATTGATCCAACGTTACCACTTGTGCTATTCGATCTCCTGAAGTTTACTTTATCGAGTCTTGAGGACAGAAAAAAACATGTTGGTCATCATAGGGGAAGCACGGGTGGCGTAACGGTGAGAGCGCTCGCCTCTCACCAAGGCAACCCGGATTCAAATGTCGAACTTCACGTAAGAGCCCCTTACGGGCAGGGTTGACGTAAAATATAAATATATGTGTCTAAATGCTGAGCGATACTAAAGAATCATTTCTTACTTGTCAGTGCTGTTTGGGGCAGACGAGTAGTGGAATTTCGGCGCATGCTTCTCGTTGAATAATGAAGGGTCTTTTTCGAACTCACGATCAAGATCGAGTCTCCGTAGGCTTCGGGACCCTACAAGCAACAAGGATGAAAATATTATGCATCAGTCTGATTATACTTGTGCCGCTATTTTCAGGTCATGATGAATGTCACAAAGCTAATGGTTGGACCACTCAGCCGCGAAGTGAATTCGCTTTGTTCGTCTCCTTTTTTGTCACATTTAAAACGATGCTTTAATAATGTATGCACAAATATATTTATTATAGTATAATATTGCTATGGTACGATACGACTACTAGCCGAATGAATTTGCATATCGGAATTCGTATTTGAATAGGATTCCCCTTGCACGAAGATACTACCAAGTTAATGCCATACAGCACTGCTGGAGATTAATTTGGATGGTATTTTAGTAGTCTTCTCTGCAGCCGTCATTAGTTTCGGTCCCAGATCCTCACGGGCCCTCACCGAAACTAATGACGGTTGTGAAGGAAACTAGTGTTTTAGGGGCAGGCAGGAAGATGAATAAGAGAAGATGAACAGTTTAACAGCACTTACATGTACCTGAGTCACTTCGCTTGGAGTATCTTCTACTTAGGGTTCTGAAAAAGAACAGTGGTCACTTAGTTAGCATGGGTTAATTAGCAAGGTTGAGGAAAAACTGGTTCGAGTTGGTAATGCAGTGCATCGTGGGACTGTTTTAGGGAACATATTTCCAAGATGGCGTCTATTTCGCCCTTAAAACACTTCACCGTGATGTTTTTTTAGAATTTTGGTTGGGGGATTTGTTTCTCACGCAATGTGATTGGTCTGGAATGCCGTGACGTTTGCGTGACCGTGTCTGCGTCGTGTTCATGCCGTGTTTTGGTATTTCATTAAATGGAGATTAAATTCTCGTGTTATGTGATCTGGCGTATGCCTTGCCGTGTCACGACCGTGTTCGTGCCGTGAGCTTTTCACAGTCATACGAAAACTTCTCTCTCCTTGGCATGCATGTGACGTCATAAGCGCCATTTTGGTTGACTTTGATAAAATATTTGGTCTTGGTGTCCTTTGCCATGTCAACCAACATGGCGGGCCACGTCTTTTGTCCTTTTATTCTCAATGGAAGGGATGCATGCCATCGATTAACTAATCATTTGCTTCATTGAAGTTGGAAATGTTACCTTACGATCTTTGGCTCAGGTCGTACGTGATTCCGACTTTCTTCTATCGCTTGGTACTCTGTTTTACCCCTGAACAGTGCAATAACTGATGTTAAAAACCTTGTATTCAAAAACGCTTTACCGGTGATAAATGACAAAGTTCTTACTTGAATCTGTATTTAGAGCCCATTCTGAATAACCTCCTGTTGTTGGTTGGCTTCGGACAATGGGTCCTAGGAAAAGATGTAAAACATGTTTACTAAGGTTTTCAATATTCTGCGAACTCTATAGTTACAAGCTACACGCTGAAACGTGGTTTTCTTGGAAATTCGTTTGCTAATGATAAGAAAAGAGCGGGAATTTTCACTTCTAACAATATGTACACGCGTCTACAGGAAGAACCGAAAAGAGCGGGAAAAGTGGATTACATCAATCGGAAGACTGAATTTTCCGGAACTTTTCGATCGGAATGACATATA
This sequence comes from Actinia tenebrosa, assembly GCF_029948245.1. Classification (NCBI taxonomy): domain Eukaryota; kingdom Metazoa; phylum Cnidaria; class Anthozoa; order Actiniaria; family Actiniidae; genus Actinia; species Actinia tenebrosa. The sequence continues at coordinate 19,422,013 of NW_028292581.1, forward strand.
CCATTTGTTTTTTCCAACAGGAATTTCCGTTTTTTTTCCGGGTTAAATGGTAAGCAACCCTTGCCTATATTCCTTAGTGCTGCATGTCGCTCGGTGATTGGTTCAGAGGAAAGGCAATTGCAAGTCACCGCGATTAATTTCACGTGTTATAGAAAATGTCCAATCGTTACAGTATGATGTGAACGGTTTGATATAAAAAAAATTGAACAAATAAATAAAAAAAAGCAAAGCAAGCACACAAAAAATAAAACATAAAGATAAAAAAAAGTAAACGCAACACAAAAAACAATATCAAACAAAGCAAGCAACAGGTAACAAACAAACAAAAAGAGGAAAATTAAGAAAGTAAAAACAAACAATTTACATACAAACAAAAATCAGCAAGCCAAACACAGGAACAAACAAACAAAACAAACAAAGTAGACTAGCAAACAAGACAAGCTTACTACTGTAACAAACCAAATATATATAAAGTAAACAGGAAAACAAACAAGTATGATAAAATAGCAAACAGGCAACACTGCAAGCAAGGAAACAAATAAGCAAATCAACGAATAAACAAACAAATAAACAAACAGACAGACAATTAAACAAACAGACAGACAGACAAATAAACAAACAAACGAACAAACAGGCAAATAAACAAACGAAGCATCTCTTACCTGTAAAACGAATGGTACTCCACACAGGTTTTCCACATGTTCTTAGTCGCTCTGTACGTCGGCATCTGGAAAGCTATAACATTATCTTTCCATTCGTTCTGCAAGAGATGTCAGATAAAAAGAATTAGAGGCCAAGAAAAGCATGCGACGTTTCTCGACACGAGGAAATCAAAGGATGAGGGAAGGTACGGTTATCATTGGGGGAGAGCTGGGGAATTCTCAGTAAATTAAGGGGGGAGGGCTGGGGAATTCATAGTAAATTTTAAAAAGTGGTTGTAGCCCTCCCCTTTTCACTCATTAAGAACTTTCTATTAAGTCAACAAGAAAACCGCCTCCCGTCTCTCCTCACGTCTTAAAATAACTGAGGAGAAGGTGCTACCCTTGTACTAATTACATCTGAAAATGGTTAGACCTTCACGTGGCTCGGATGATCACGTTAATGGCGGTCCCGTCCCTAATTAACCAGAGACGTTAACAGAGGACCACGAGTTTATCAGTTGAATTACTGTCAAGTGTTATCCTCTATAAACAAAGTTTATTAAACAGCTTTCGACAAAATAAAAAGGTTTGAGCCTCCCCAAATGTTAATTTACTGTTGATCTTTCTCTCTGAAGCCCTCCCCCCTCAATAAAAAAAGCAGAAAGATCGAACAGACCTATATATACAATACTTACCCAATCGGGACGAATTTGGATGTAAAATCGTTTTCTTTTGAAGCAAACCTTGATAATTTTTGACCTGATAAAGAATGGCTGATATCATTAAATGTAAAAAATCCAATTGATTTTCAATTTCACGGATGGATTTGAAATGGTTTACGAGGCAGATTATATCTTTTTACAATGATTTGCGACATGGGTTCAAGCTGTCATGGCGGATACACAGCCGAAAACGTGAGGATTTAGAATTAGTCCTATTGCGTTGTTTTTGTTATTAAAGCTTCAAAACTGTTGTTTCGGGCCCTCTGAACAAATCAGTTAAAGGGGCACTTAGATGAAAATGGATAAAAATTTGAAATGACTTTAAACTTAATTAAACGTATCTGTATGGCCCCAATCGTAGCCAAGCAACATATTTTCTTCACAGTAAAATGTCTCAGATAAAAATTATCAATTTTATTTAGTATATAAATTGTGAGTAAACGACGTCATTTAATCAAAATTTCTCAATCTGCAAGTGGCTCCCAGGCGAAAATTTTCACTAATCTGGTTTACATAATCATAATTGAGTCATATTATCCTCAAATACTTCAATTATTCGGACTTTGAAAAATTGGGGCGTTTTCATCCAAGTGCCCCCTTAAGGCACACATACCAAAAGAAAAAAAAGGTAAAAAAAGGTTTCAAGAACGAAAGGTATTGATGGACGCGCTGTCTATGCATAAAATTAATAATGACTTTCAGTTGAAGGAACCTAGAACCAGCTTGCAATAGATATTCCCACAGCCCAAATGAAACCATTTCCCATTAGGAATACTAATACCTAAGACTGACTTACCAAGGGAAAAAATTGATTTTACATTTATTGTGATAGACAGTCAGCCCGAGAGCCGAAACACCAATGAATAGTTCAGTACCCTGATTGTCCTGGTTAAGGAATGAAATCAGTGGTTAATATAACTGCACTAAGACGTTCAGCTGGCTTTACTTCCTGCTTCCCCTTACTTTCCTGCTATAAAGTCTCCTCCTCCCCAACTCGTAGCCCTTGTCCTTTGACCTGACTCACTCCTGAGCCCCCTCCTTCCCTATGAGTGCCCTCTCCTGCTACAGAGTTCCCCTCCTCCACCACTCTTAGCCCTTGCCCTCTGACCTGACTCACTCCTCATAAGCCCCCTCCTTCGCTATGAGTACCCTCTCCTGCTACAGAGTCCCCCTCCTCCACCACTCTTAGCCCTTGTCCTTTGACCTGACTCACTCCTCATAAGCCCCCTCCTTTCCTATGAGTACCCTCTCCTGCTATAGAGCCCCCCTCCTCCACCACTCTTAGCCCTTGTCCTTTGACCTGACTCACTCCTCATAAGCCCCCTCTTTCCCTATGAGTGCCCTGTCCAGATATAGAGTCCCCCCCATCCACCATTCCTAGCCCTTGCCCTCTGACCTGACTCACTCTTTATGAGACACCTCCCTGCCCAAGAGTTCCCATTTCTGCTATAGAGTCCCCCTCCTCCACCACTTCTAACCCTTGCCCTTTGACCTGACTCACTCTTTATGAGACACCTCCCTGCCCAAGAGTTCCCATTTCTGCTATAGAGTCCCCCTCCTCCACCACTCCTAGCCCTTGCCCTTTGACCTGACTCACCCTTCATGAGACACCACCCTGCCCAAGAGTTCCCTTTTCTGCTATAGATTCCCCCTCCTCCACCACTCCTAGCCCTTGCCCTTTGATCTGACTCACCGTTCATGAGACACCTCCCTGCCCAAGAGTTCCCTTTTCTGCTATAGAGTAGAACTGTATAGAACTAACCTGTGCACAGTGTAAGTTAACTCCGTAAAGATCTAGATTCTTTGCTACTTCAAGAAAATTAAATTCAGCATCAGCTGGAGTTTGCCCTCTATAATAAGAACAAAAACATGTAACTCTGCCAAAAAGTGGGAATTTTATACTAGTCTTTTAAGAATGGACACTCACATTAAACCTTAATCACCTATGCAATTACATCAATTACTTCCTAGGGTGCAATCACGACTCGAAACAACAATGAAGCAGCAGCCATGTTGGTTGATCTAACAAGACAAGCTTATTGTCAACCAACATAGTGGCTATATTAGGTAGCATTACCCCAAGAATATGTAAAATCACAATCATCATTAATTTTCATTACAGGATAACCATCATCATCACTATTATCACCAAATAGAAATTATGCTGTTGCTAAATGAGGGTTCTACAGTACAACGAGGCTGGGATAACATGCTGCTTATATTACTATCGTGTTGAAATACATGTACCTGTCATTAAGGTAAGCATGGTCTCTTTAGTTAAGTTTAAGGTCCAAAAAGCATTGAATATTTTTTGAGGGAGGTCAAAGTGAAATCTCCACCCAACCTAGACCAGGACTTAACAGCCTCCTAATGCTTACATGTGTATACACTGTACAATGCAACAGCAATAATATTAGAAAGATAACGAATGAATGATAAAAAAGTGGTAAGACTTACACAGTGATGTTTATGGAATTCACTAGCTCTCTCTTCAAAGTCGTCAGTCTGTAACATCAAAATGTATAACTCATTAGTAACGAGAAATGTCTGGAATGACGGGCAGGGCAGGACAGACAGGATGTCTGGAGGAAATAATGTTGTGGTTTGTTCATTTCCTTCAAACTTGATGGGAAATAAAGATATAGTTTTTGGGCAACAATTGTTGGTAATTACTAATCAGATTTCATTCATTAAATGACAACTTAAAAACTACTTGAAAGACAGGCTACATGATATTCTTAATCTTAGTCTGACATTACCCAGCTATAGTAATGTGAGATTCATTAACAAAACCTTCACATTTTATTGAACCCTGGAACATCCTCTGGGCTTATCAGAGTCAGGGCATGGCTAATTCACAGATAGAATCCTAAAACATTAGCTCTGAGCTAATCTAAGTCATGGTTTATTCTTATTCAAATTGCATCTGTACTAAGAATTAATGTAACAAACTAATAAATGTTCAATCAGTCGAGTTTTGTTTTGTTTTTCAATAATATTGCCTATTAATAGCTAAAAACAAATTGCATCTGTACTAAAAATTACATGTAACGTAACAAACTAATCTCTATCCAAACTTATCCTAAGAATGCTACAAAAAAACACAAAACACAACTTGCCTGAACATTGCAGCATGAGTAATAAAGTCTATGAATGTGACAACTCACGATTATTGTGATAAGATCTGAGGGTTAAAATTGCACTCTACCTGGTCAGGAATGAATCTGAACTCCCCCACATAGCCATCAAGATGAAGCTTTGGATCATAATCACCAAGCTCAGCTGGAACAATAAAAGATACATCAAATAAATGATATTTTCCTTCTAATTAATCCATCCATCCATACTTTCATTTATTACTTTATCCATCCATCCATCCCTTCATTTACTCATTCATCCATTTACGTCTATCCATTCCAGTGGACTACACTGTAAACTAGCAGTTACTGTATATAGCTAAGTGTAAAGTATCTTAAGTCGTTTTATGAGGGCAGCACTTGATAAACAGTAGGTAACAAACATATGGCTCCCATTACTATACCAGATTGGAATTTAGAAGTATAAAAATAACCATAAATCATGTGTAATTTTATAAAAGTACACTGTAATGTATAACTTACAGACGTAATCAATATTTTATTTTAAGACATTGTAAATGAAATATATTTTATATTTTATATTAGCACTATATTGCATATACATTATAGACATATCTTATTCATATTCCATCATAATTTCACTTAATTTATTTTCTTATTTATTTTATTTTATTTTGTGGCAGTACCTGCAAATTAGCAAAAATATCTTTATATTGAGCTAAGTGTATTGTATTTTATTGCAATACATGTACCTTGAAGTATATATGAAGCCAATTCTGCTGCAGTATCATAAAAGCAGGGTAACCTGAGAAGTACATGTAAATCCTATATCAGATAAGGCATTGTATATCATCAAATATCTACCAATTTATTCATGAAAGCAGATATGAATCTTAACCCACAACATACCACCAGTACAAAAAATGTACCGTAGCTTGAACCGTAATCTAGGAAACATTTTAAAGAAAACATGACATTCATGAAGCTGTGAGCTATGACAACCAAACATGTACAGTATCAATTATTGTTTTAATGATATCTCTGTCACTTAAAAAGTATGTGAAGTATATACGTATAGGAAACCACAAGGCGAACTTAATATCAAATGAAAATTTAACTGAGTCCTGGAACTAAGTGGCTGGTACATGTACATAGAAGAGATAACTAGCTTAAAACTAGTGTGGGTTGCGTGCATCGGTGTTTCTAATGAAGCAGTAATGATAAAAGGGTAAATTTTTACACCGTGAAAAGATGAAAAATTTACTGTCATTTCGGATGCTAGTCCTTCGACGCTAAGTTTTTTCAGTTTTTTCATCTTTTCACGGTGTAAAAATTTACCCTTGTATATCATAGCTGGTACATAGGTTAATTCACCTGATGTCTGATCATAAATGATACATCATACGACATTAAATTTCCTGCATGTATTCAATTAAATATGATAATAAGAAGAATTGTTTATTTTACCTCCCAGTGAGTAGGTCTCTTTTGATTTGCTGATAAAAATAATATCTACAACAAAAAATATTGAAAATTAATTCATGTGCTTCATTTCATCATACCGTACAGTATGTATCATACTATGCACATGACATTTATTAAATAATGAAATTACTTTAATCCTTAAATTATTTACAAATCAAATTTCATATATAATAATCGTATAGAATTTAATAATTAACGATTATAATAAGATACAAGATGATAAACAATATAAAAAATTGATAACTGGAAATCCATCTAAGCACAGAAGAGAACCAACGAGTCAAGGAATTGATCTGGATGCCCTTGAGTCAATATGTCAATTTATTTTATACTTGCTGACTAGTTATTTATTATTATTAATTTTCCATATCTTGTAATGCCCCATATAACCCTCTGGCTTGGGCCTCATCAATCATTGTATTACATACATAGAGGATATTACATGGGCACGAGGAGATACGAATTTTATCTTCAAGTGTTGAAAAGATCTTTCACGAGTGAGCGTAGCGAAGCGGCCATGTAATATTCTGTTTATTATATAATTATCAATGAACTATGTTTTGGCTTTTTCAGCCAATTCTTTCCATGTATTTTTGAATAGCCATCGCAATGGTGTTATTTTCACACGTGAAAATAACATGTTATTTTCACGTGTGAAGATATCAATTTTTCGAAATAGAGAAAAATAGATATTTCATCGGTAATTATATAATAAACTATTTTCTTACATTGTTGAATAAAATGAATTGAATTGATTTATTATTACCTTGTGAGATCCTCAGTCAGTTTTGCAGGGTCTGACACAAAAAACCTTACACCATAATAGAAAATATAAGGAGGTGGGCCTAAAGAGAGAAAAAGAAAAAAAGTCACGATAACGAATGTAACGAGTGCTCGACACTAAAGGAGATGTTATGCGAGATGATTTTTAGTGCTACAATATTGCGTTAAAAGTTGGCCTCAAGTAACATTGTGCGCAAGACAACACAAAACAGATAGCGTCAATAATTTGACTCTTGAAGATCGTTAATGCAACATGTTGCAGCAACGAAATACCATTAATTAAAATATATAAACCACACACCATATTTTCGTGGTACAAAAAACAATATATTTTCAAGTGTTCAACATTATTGAGATACTAGAATGTGATTGGCTAATTTGTGGAAACTTTCTTTGGGCACAGTAGACTAAACAAAAAATACCAAATACATGAATAAAAGATTGTCCAAAAAATTCATGGCCATGCAAAACTACGTACACTGTAGCTTAATTTGGTCAAAACAGGTTTTAAAATTTTATGGGAGTTTAATTGACATTAATTTTATCTACCTTTTCGTTGCTTTCTTATCAATTTTTCTTCTCTTAACCAAACCTGAAGCAATATATTACGGGTATAAAGTAAGAACGAGTAGGGGTCAACCATTACTTAGTACAATTTTTTAACAACAAGAAGTCTGTGACTGTACACATATGTAAGTCTAGCATATTCAAGTTAGAACAAATTCTTATAATGATTACGGTACATCCTTAAAAAATAAAAATGTAATACAAATTATTAAATTATATAAAAATTATTACTAAAACAAGTTAAAATTTATTTTTGAACTTTTGCATTTTTTCATTTTGACATAAATTTATGTCGAGCAACAAATATTTCTCATGGTGTAGCATTTCATGATGGAGGTAAATTCATGTTGAGCAACTAGTCTAGCATTTTATGATGGACATAAATTTATGTCCAGTGACAAATATTTCTCATGGTGTAGCATTTCATGATGGACGTAAATTCATGTCGAGCAACTAGTCTAGCATTTTATGATGGACATAAATTTATGTCCAGTGACAAATATTTCTCATGGTAATTAGGATATCACGTACTATGGACATAAACTCATGTCAAGTGACACTGTGTATTACTACTTTGAAATCCAACCAACAAACTGTCCAAAAAATAAACATTTTCATCATAAATAAGAAAGAAGTGCAAAATTGTAAATAACTTTTAACTTGTTTAATAGTTATTGCTAATGGCAAATATTATCTTACCAAGTTGTCAGGTGAGTCTGGAGCAAAATAGTGGAGACCAAAGAATTCTCTTTCTTGTAAATCTAAGTGGTTGAATACTTCATTCAACAAGACTTCTCCTTTAGAATCTTTCTGCTCAAAATAAACAAAAGGAAGTAAAAAAAAAAAAGATAAAAATGTGTGTGTAATCTAATGTTTTATTCAATATTGTATGTTAGAGCTCTTTCCAATTCCTCACATTGAATCATAGTTTTGTAAGGGTCTTGGAGGACATCAATCAAAGCGTTCTCAAACATTAACCGAAAAAATTTTTTTTGAAAGGCAGTTAACATGCCTATGGAATTGTCATGGAAACGCTGTGATTGAAAATCTGCCAAAAACTACCCTAAGGGGGGGTTCCTTGATTACAGACTCATTTGCACAGGGTTAGCCTCGTATCAGTGTTTAAATATTCACAAATACCAACTGAAAAGTAAAGAATGCACAACTTCAACAATACAAACATTTTGAAACTCGACAGACCTTGACTGGAACACGTGAATATTCTTCACAAACTCAAGGCTAAGCCTGTGCTAATGAGTCTGTGATCAAGAAACACAGCGGTAATTTGGAATTCAAAACGGGTCTATTTCATGCAAACTAAGACATATCCTAAAGTGACTACACATGCATTGTATATAATCAGTGAGCTTCAGCATAATTTCAATCCAACACTGTTTGATGAAAATAAGACAAAAGACGAAATCTTCAGACAATAGCTAATACAGATAAGAAGAAATGACTCAATGAGTTTTGCATAACAATAGCACTATCTAGAGACGTCAGAAAAACACAATATAGGAATCACAGCGGATGAACAATGTCATTATAGGGTTAGCATATATCAATACAAAGTCTTGATGGCCAATAAAAAAAAATATATATATATATATCCATTAATATATTTATAATCCTATTGTAAAAAGCATTGAAATTTTATAATTATTTGTTTTTAAGAAATAAATACTATTATTATTATTATTATTATTATCATTATTATTATTATTATTATCATCATTACTATCCTAGTTGTCAAAGATTTTTTTCATTATACAATGTATAAGCAAATTATTTGGAAGTCTATGTTTGTGTTAGATAAATTATTATAAATATTATTTAAGTTTCATAGATTTACCAAACAGGAAAGCAATGTGAATAGGTTTAATGTCATATGAGGTTTAATTTCTTATACTCTTCTGATATATAATTAATGCAATTACATATATATTAATTATTAAACATATTATATGAACCCCTTCAATTATATGCATGACAAGAAAAGTACAGTTTTAAATTAATGTACATAAAACATGTTTTACGCAGAATTCTTAACACATTAAAGATTAATCGAATTTTGTCTGAAGGAATTTTGTACCATATTGTAAGACTATAGATTGAAATCAGGAAAATTGTTTTACAGAAATGGCAATTATTTAGTTTTGGGTCTTCTTACAGGATAAATAAAGTTCAAATCAAAGAGTACATAATAAAATGATTATTCTGTTTGCAATCACAGCTTACAAAATCTTAAAATCAGTTACACACAGTGGTTAATAAAATTAAATGTACATATATTTCATAAACATATATTTCGATACCTTTGAAAAAAATAATTGATTATCATCATAATTCTCAACAGATATCATATACATACAATTTAATTCACTATCATAAATAAACTGTGTTTTAATTAGGAAAACTAAAGGAAAATATTTTTTACTATGTTATGAATAAGTGATTCTAATTACTTAACATGTGAAACAAAAACTACTTGTTCATGTATAATATAGTCAATATATAGAAACAAAGAAAGACAATACAATAAGATCTAGTAACCACTATTAATCTAGAATGATTTTATTTAACCTGTGAATAAATAGTACGTATAATATATAGTTAGAAGTAGACTCTAAACCTATTGTTTTCCGTTGTTTTTTATCAACTATAGTACTAAATAAATAGTTTTTTTCACAGGTTGAATAAAGATCGCTCTACTATTTTACAGGTTCTATATAGAAACTAGAAATATCAAGCATTGTACAATTTCTAAAGGCTATTAACTACAATCATAGAATTAAAATATATGTGTAACAAAGATTTTGTTATATAATTAACAGATAAAGTAAAGTATATATATCTACTAGCAGATTGCTGGCTTTAATAAATTGAGAGATTCAATGTGAAAGAAATCAAAAATAAAAATGTGGGAGTGTCTAGAATATAGTGTAAGGAGTAAAACCACAACAATTAACAGGAATTTGCAATTCAGGAAATTACGTTACAAACAGTTTTCATTGACTGTCCAATAAGAGTGGTAAAAATTCTATTTTCAGAATGAAAATTAAAATCAAAAAAGAGGAAATTACTAACTGTAATAGAAATGGAATATTTGAAAAATTAATTTGTCGAGTTTTAGTAAGATTTGGTAAGTTTAGTTTAGTATTTGGGTTTATGTGTAATAGCAAATTATGAAGAATAAGACTTATGTGAACGAAAGCCACAGTCTGATTACACATTGTTGATACGTTGACATTGACAGCTCAATGGTTTATCAAAAATGGATAAAACTCTTTATGCCATTTAACAAGCTATAACTAAAATCTCAACCAAAATCCTTTGACATCATAAAGGAAATAGCTTTTCTGGTTTTTGAAGGTGAGAAAAAGAAGCGTATAAAATCACTGAGGCAAGCCTTTTTGGGCATAACTTGTACACCTTAGTTGTAAAAAATTAAACTTAAACGATTAGTATTAGGTGTTTCCCCGATTTTTTTAAGGAGAAGATTATATGGTCAGATAAGAGGAATACGTGTACGGGTTACGTTTCAATGAAATGCCAAATATCTTAACAAATGACTATCAAACGTCCATGAGGCGAAAGCTTCCAAAAGCCATAACGATATGGTGAGTGCAACAAGACAACAGCTTGCACAGCTTTACGTCCCACAAGGACTTCAGTCCAAAGGAATCCTCCTGATTTTAAAATTACAATATTCCTTAGCATTATTATTTGGTTGCAATGGTGTTTTTCGTAAAAATAATTTCTGGAAACGCTTCAATTCATGTACCCATATCAAATATTTTCAATCGACTGCAGTACAAAAATACAGACAGCTCTAACACTTGTAAGCTATAATATTTGACTTCAGACAAATCTCCTTCAATCAGGCCGTTATGTGTTACTTGGAAGTGTAAAAAATAAATTTGCCGGTTATCGCAAAGCTAAAATAATTAGAATAAACATCTGAGAAGGAAGACACACAGGGCGACAACAAGACCATTTTGAGACCTCCACGAACGTCTACAAATTTGTCACGAACGTCGAACCTTCATCCTGTTTTAAAATATCTTTTACGTAAAGCGACGGGAACTTTTTCCATTTAATTAAGCCAATTTTGCGCTAAATATCTCTTATGGTCTTTCAAAAACCTACAACAAGGTCTAACTGAGCTGTTTTAGGAGACCAAATACTATATTTCGTACAACAACTGGGTTGTAATATTATAATATAATGCAAGTCAATACTTTGTCAAGACCAAAGGCACTGTATACTATTAAGACTTGTTCTCGCACACAGAATTCAAAAATAAATCAGAATTTTTAAGGCTCTTATCGACGTATTCATACTTACATCTAGATCAATGATGAACTCTGAGTCATCTAGCAGCTCTACAACACAGCGAATCATCTGTGGATTGGAGTTGCCCGTCCTCGCTATCTCCGAACCTCGAACACTATACATTCCACTTTGAGAAACAGGCCGAAATTTTCTCGACATTTTGAGCTCTAGGGCATCAAAATTCCTCGGGAATGAAGTTTATAGGAAGGTCTCCCTTATGATTGAGAGGTAAGAAAGCGTCTTAGACCATGGATTGTTGAATTTTTCGTCTCCCGTGATCTCGTATTGTTTTGGTGCAACTCAAAAGAGCGATTGATGGTAAAGATTTCAAGCACGGCGAAATGATGAACATTCTGTCACGTGGGGTGGGGGGAAGGGGAAGGGAAGTTTGGTCACAGCCGTTTTCCGATCCGCAAATGCCAAAGAATTTTTGGCATACTTTAAATTTAAATAACCCACGTTCTTGCCCTGGATCTTCAGTAAGGTTGCCTACACGTACTTTTAAAATTATTGTGGAGGATCCCGATAAACTGACCTTGGTATTTATTACGTTATGGGATACCTGTGGTAAATCACCATAGCGATATTCAGAAAAAATCGGAACGGCTTAAAAATATTTTACGTCAGTTTGAGAAAACACGACGAAAAATTAAAATTCCATGAGAATCTAAGCGTCTTACTGGGAAGTCAGATGATTCACGCCGTACACTGTTTAAAAGGATATTTAATAAAGATTAGATTAGTATTTGTAGCTTTTATAGATTATCTTTATAGATTTCGATGAATTAAGTGTTCGCATATAGGTTTGGTAATTATATTTTTTTATGTGTATATAGTTTTAATGGATTGTAAATTATTTTATACTTTATTTCTATTATATTGTGGCTGAAAAGCCCTGTCAAAGAGAGCTTCAATAAAGTATGTACGTTTGAAAGCCTGATAACAAGCGCTGCGTAGGTTGATGACTCAAGCTACCTGCGCGATAACCGAGCTTTCTCTCCTGCTTGTTTGTCTTTTAGCTCAATCACGTGACTTTTTTGGAGTTGACTGGGGGCAAACAAGCGGTTGACTGGGGGGCAACTAGCGGATGCTAAGTCAAAACATATCAAAATAAGTCCTCAAACTATTGTATTTGACTATTTTCACGACATCAAACCAGAAAACAAGAGATCAAAACAACCTCCAGGATTCTACAAGCCATCGAAAAAGAGCTATTACCAGAAGTGACGTCTATTGATAGCAACCTATACCTCTCTACTAGTCGATCAATCAATCGATCAAAGACTTTATTTAAACAGGGTGGCCCATTCTGCTGGCTGATATCCAGAGGGACCCTGTAAATAATAAATATATAATAAATAATTTCCTAATGTAAGTATAAATTAGAATAAATATGGATATTTCAAACATTATTATGACTGATCAAATTTGATATAATTATAGTTATTAAAAATTCATCAAAATATTAGATACCTAAAAAATGCAATTTCAAACGATGTTTGAATGTAGTTAAGGACGTGATCTCCTTTATCTCCTTAATTCGTTAGTTTATTAAATTCTAGAGTTCCAGAATATCTAAATATTCGCTTAAAATCTGTAGTCCTCTTCGCTCCTTTGGGAACATGACATAGGCCCTTTATCATTGTCCTCTCAGCCCTGCTGTTTTCTTTGCATGGCTTTTCCCGTCGCGTGTGATGTCCTCCTCCAAGACTGTAGTGGCTTTCCCACCTTTCTCCTTCTCCCTTGAGGGTTCCATTCCAACGTTTTGGTACATGCTAGTCTTTCCTTCGTAAAGTATGTTCAATCCACTTCCAAGACTCACCTTCACTACAACATCCATAGGTCTTTCGTCTGTTCTTTCCAAAGTTCTTTATTGCTGATCGTTTAAGGATATCTCACTTCCATCATACTCTGCAGGCACTCGTTTACAGCCATGCACCTGGAGTTCTCTACTTGGGTTTGATATGGAATAATAAGTGGAAATAAGGCTAAGTGTTTCCCCCCGATATTCCACTTCCATTCTGGAGGTCTGATGGGAATCTCTTGTCCCGGCTGATTCGGTTCGTCCAAGGATCATTTTTCAACTACCCAGATTAACCGTCGTAAAGTAAACAAAAGCGATGCCAAATCACTTCTATTTTTCTGTAATTAATTTTTCTATTTTTGTTTCGTTTTCAATTACATTATGGGAGACAGGCTTGGAAAGATAAAATGATAATTTCAAATCACGGTACTGCTTGTAATGTGGTTTCAGTATCCTGCAGAATTTCCCGCCAGTGAACGTATAGCGTGTCGTCCTACATTACACCCTTGTTATCAAACCAGACCAGTCAAAAAAATATCAAAAATCCTTTGTTGAAAGCGGTTATAACCGATTATGGGAACTAAATATAGAGATGATTAATTGATTAGAGGTATTTGTTTTTGATCATTTTAAAGTTAAAAGGCGCTATAGTAAGTCAATTAATTATTATGGATGAGGCTTTGTACTTGAGGATGACTATACTGAACCTCCCTCCTCTCCTCATCCCCCAAAGAACCTCGATCAGTGAGTAAAATGTAAGACTTTATGTAGCTCCATATGTCAACTCCCAGCCTCCCGAATAAAAGAATAAAAAGGTCATTATGCCCCGACGATGGCAAAAAATAGGGAAATGAAAAAATAATAAATGCAGTTTTATACATATAATTGCACGATTAATGTACAAATATTTGTTTTGTGCATTGTCAGGTTAAATGTCTTTAGTTTCCTTTTGAAAGAAGGTGAAGGTTGAAGGTAAGTGACTGTATAAGCTAAGTATTTTGGTAGATTGTTCCACATGTTACTGCCATTGTCATAAAAGCGATCTCGGTATCTACGAGCTGCACGGTGAAATTTGGTTTTGTCCTTGACTGAGCAGTAAAAACCAAGTTCACAACAAACCGTTGAAAATGAGTCGTAGTTAATTCGCGCTAATATTGAAAACCTCAGTAAAGCCAAGCTTGGCGGTATCACATAGTCCCAAGAGATCTTGTAATTTCTCATTTATTGTGCAAAGACTCTTCAAGAACCTTGAGCAAAGCACTCATCCTCCAATATCTCAATCTTGTCTCGGTATACGCATTAGTTCAGGCCCACATTCTATACCCACATTCTGTTGCGAAGTGGGATTCTTTGTGGGATTCTTTGGGAACTGGTCTATCTCTACGCCTACAAAAGTTGCAAAACAGGTGCGCTAGGGTCATATAATGCGTTACCAAAACTAGACGCATATCTGCGTGAACTCGGGCTTCTTTTTGAACATTGAAAAGTTTGAATGGAAAATGTGAAAGCACTGTTATCGATACAACACAAGATGCCACAAATAAGAGTAAAGTAATTGTTATTAATTGTCATTTATTTCTGACTACTGCTGTCAGTCAAAGTAGTTGTATTGTGCGAGACAGACAGTTTTGCAGTTTTGTTTCGATATTTTATTTTCTGGATAGTGAAAGTATTTTAGGTGGAACTTATTTGAATAACAAATGACAGAGATTGAGCAAACTCCAACAAGAAGTTTTAAAACGGTCGGTTGCAATAGAATTAATTTGCTTGTAAGAGCGTAGAAATGATTGGTAGAATAGAAGGGTAATTATAAAATACTCTTCCAGAGTCTCTCTCGTTTCAATATTTTCAAGATGGCGGCGAAAACGAGAGAGACTGTGGAAGAGTATTTTGGTTCGCAAAGCACGCTGGGTCCAAGTTTTCGGGACCCACAAGTCCTTTCGGTCATTGTAGCGTTACAGTCTCTAAGCGTGGAGGCGGACGAGCAAGAGACTGTGGAAGAGTCTACCTTATTTGGCGCTCTTTTATTATTTTAGGTGACGTCAACTAAATAGTTATCTAAGTTAGATACATTTATCTGACTATTCAACAGTTTGACTGAATGCACTCTAACCAGTTTTCAAGTCTGTTTTTTAGTCTTGATTTGTCCTAAATCTCCAGATTTTTGATTTCAATGAAAGACATCCGAGGTAAATTTGACTAAACTTGATATTGTATTGGATTATCTGTAGTTATCTTTCGTTTTTTGTTTTTTTTAAGTAAAAGAGATTCCAAGCCTAAAACTGTCGGCCTTGGAAAACTTTGTCGAAGAATCTTCCAAGAACAAAACTAGCCCCTTGGGGTGGGGGGTGAGTTGTGTACAAAATTCCTAAGTGGGAGAGTATACTCGCGCAAAGAAAACAATGTAGTGCATTTCGATTCGATTTCATTGCATGGTTTTTATTATGGGAGAAATTATCTTCATCTCGAATCCCCGATCTTATTTTTTCCTTTTAGCTTCATTCAAATTTTTTTCCCTGTGACTTCCGTCTCGGGAGCTCCACTTTTAGGCAGTGCCTAAATATATATATTATCTTTACTACTAGCTAGCGGGAACAATTAATTAGAATTCAGAACGAATATTTAACCGCTTCAGTGATTTTTACCCATTCCCTTTCGGTCCAGTCGCGTAGGCTTGCCCTCGACGACAAGGTATTTTCAATTGACTGTATATTATGTAATATATATTTGTACTTCGGTTATAATGTATCAAATTGAGCTGATCCTCGCAGTATATGAAGCAACTTATGCAGCTGCAAATTGACTTGTTCTACTTGTAATATGCATATATAAATAATCGATTATCGTTGAAGATTTTTGTTGAAGGATCAAATAATTTTTGAAATTGTATTTTTTTCAATGGCATTTGTACCTTTAATAATTATTATTATTATTATTTTTGATAAATACTGAAATTGTATTTGAATTGTGCTAAGGATTAAATTTATATTTTCCCCAAGATTTGGGATATTAAAAATTGAAACGTAAACATGCCAGTGTTTTGTACGAACAGATTAGATGTAACGAACAGATGAAAGAATATTCCCCGATATTCACTAATAATCGTTAAGTAGATTTGTTTTACTAGTTTCCGATTGCTTCACGCCTCTTTTGGAAACCGGTATTAGTATGTTATTGAATAGGTTAGCTTGTAAAAAATAAAGTTGATCTTATCTCATCTCAACTCAATCGCTATTTAGAAACTTAGGTAAAAAAAACGAGATGAATAAGCGATAACTAAAACGCCCCAACACTTACAGTTTCATGTTTATCGTGATTTCAGTAAAAATTTCCTAATTCGAAAATTTCCCCTTTCTTTTAAAACGTCTAAAAAGGTTTTTTCACGATTTATTGTTTTTGTTTAAGCCACCTTTATTAAATTAATAATTTTCTCTCTTGAAAACGTCTTATTCAATAGTGCCGCCTGGGAGCTCTCATATCTTATTGTAAATCTTTAACTGTATTTGTTAAACATTGTTTTGAATATTTTAATGTGATCGGACGGATAGGACTATAAAAAACATCATGCCATACATCGTAAGTGAAGAAATCTGTGATTATTAGATCCTTAAAGTCTCAACGACAACTAACTCACCATTTATTAATTGAATAGTAATATTTTTTGATAAAATTAGAGTGGAGGTATCAAGGCATTGTTAGTGAGTGTGTTGTTATGAGGGTCATATACGAAGCATTAATTAGTATAGAAACGTTTCGGTTGCTGAACTAAAATTACGAACGAAGTTTGTTGACTGTATTGACTCCCCTGAAGATGTGTTCTTGCCAATCAGATGTCATATTGTCAAAAATGGTGAGAGGGTTTCATGTCCTTCAGGTGCTTTGTGTCACCATCACTTTTAGATTAACGTCTTCAGAAGTTCTTCAAGTCGCGGTAGCGAACAAGTCTCTACATCGAACACCAGAATTCGGCTATGCTTACTTCGTTTTTCACCCAAAAAGTAAACTAGAGGTAGAAAACACTCGTCAGTTCCACGCTCCGAGCTACAAACCGTGTGCAGTTTCCTGTGTAAGGAACATGACTTGTTTATCGTTCAACTTTGGGAAAAAGCCTATCTTCTTTTACCATGGGCAAGCCCAGTACCTCTGTGAGCTGTTGCCGACTGATAAATACAACTCGTCGTCCAAGTATCAAAGTCAGAATCAACATTTTGACCACTACAGCATTAGGGTAAGTTTAATTTGGATATTGCTATTACGAGTTCGACGTAGATATATGTGCCTTTCAAACCTTGGTAATATTCAGTATCGAAACAACCTCTGAGCATATCTAAGTCAGAATATTTAGCGTCCTTGTCGAACGTCAGCTTATTTGAACTAAGAATCTTTTTAACATGATTCATTCTAAAACTTTCTAACCTTTATTTTGACTTCCAAGTTTAAAAAAATCGATTTTTTGAAATCTTTTCCCAACCCGCATAGGCTGATATTTAGACAACCAAAAAAGCAGAACTTTTTTGTGGTTTCTTAATAGTAGTCTGCAAGAAAATTTATCATAGAAATTGAAAAGTGTTTCATTATTATTTCTTAGTCAAACTGCAGTAAGTTCCCATGTCTTCACAATTTCACTTGTATTGCAAACTACACGCAAGACACGTATGAATGTTTGTGCCCGAGTACTGGATATATAGGACAACACTGCGAAGGTAGGGGTTGTTGTTTCGTAAGGTTGTACTTCTCGATATGGTCCGATTGATAAAGGCAGGAAGGAGGGAAGGAAGTAGTGATGGAGCGGGGAGGGAGGGAGGGAGGGAGGGAGGGAGGGAGAGAGTAGTATAGTAGGCTTTCTCAGTATGTCGCATCAAACCCTATCTAAACTTTAACTCTGCTTTACGATTCTGATAATTCTTGTATAAATAACTACTTCATATATTATTCTGATGCTTGTGGGAATTGCTCCCATCATGCAGCTGCTACTGCATGCGACTCCTTCTTCACTCCTTCTTCAAAAACGGGCTGCGCGTACACTCCTAGCTTACAACAATACAACAGTACACATTTCCTTTTATGTTAGATTACATTAAATTATATATTTAGATCATATTGAAAAGAAAGAAAATACTTATTTGGTCAAATAAATAAAGCTAAATATAAGTTGTAATGAAAGGAAATAAATAAATCATATAGTTTCCTAGTTAGACCCTAGCTTGACGCCGATTTTTCTCGGTCGTCCGTTTTTTTGGCTCCAAGCTACATCTATTCATATATATTTTTGGAGGGTAGTAGGTTAGAAATTGTAAGAGGTTATTGCGTTTCTCTCTTGAAATAAAGTTATTGTATAGTATTGTATAGAGAAGAAGGAAGGAATGTTATGATCATGAAAAAACACTCTGAATTGAATTCGTTTAATTGACAGATATTGATGAATGTACTGCAGGGCAGCATGACTGTAGCCCCAATGCAACTTGTACCAACGTCATTGGCTCATACAACTGCACGTGCAAAGATGGTTACTTTGGCAACGGCACGACGTGCTCCAAGATCATAGGTAAGTTAATTAAGTTAATTCTGTTGCGATTTCAGTTTGTAGTTTTTTCCCTTGCCTAGTTTTAATTTCACTTTTATCCGGCCTGAATTTGGACATTAGTACGTTTTAGTATAATATATATACACAGGTGATTATTGAAAATCTCGCGCGCTGATTGGTCGAGAAACTCAGATTATCACACGATAATCACCTCCAGCGATAATCCAAAATGGCGGCCAGCCGCTTTGTTGCTGTTTCCTAATTTTAAATGTGTCTTTTATCTTTTTTTTCTTCTTTTTTTTGAAAGAATCACCCATGTATTTATACTAAAACAATTATTTACCTCACTTCGTTTCGGTTATTATTCCCCGATATTCACTTCGCCTTCGGCGAATAATTGTATGTAGAGTTCTATTATTCTAGTATTCTACACAGTTGTCGCTTTTGTCTTGAAAACAAAATTGTGCTAGCAAACAAAACAAAACAAAAAAAGATTAAGATAAAGACATGTAGCAGGAGGTGAAAGGGATCCATATCCATAATTTGCCAAATAATTTGCCCGTTTAATGGCACTAAATGAGGGAGGGAAACCACCCCCTCAAAAACGTTCTACTGAATCTGTGTGCACGTGGCGGGAAACATTGAAGATCAAACACGCACGCATGTGTATTGGCGGGAAAACTTTGAAGATCAAACACGCACGCGTGTGTATTGGCGGGAAAACTCTGCAGATCAAACACGCACGCGTGTGTATTGGCGGGAAAACTTTGAAGATCAAACACGCACGCGTGTGTATTGGCGGGAAAACTTTGAAGATGAAACACGTACGCGTGTGTATTGGCGGGAAAAAAGTGCATGGTCGCTAGAGATAGAAGTGGGGCGTTATAAAAGGCCGTATAGAAAACCCGAAGACCGTATATGTACTAGGCGTGAACTTAGGGAAATGGAGGACGAGCGACACTTCCTGGTGAAATGTCCGCGCTATGAGAGTCTGAGAAAGAATTTGTTTGATGTTATGGAAAGCAGAAATTTAATGAATTTTTAAAAAAAAGAGTGAAAATTATATTTTCCAGAATCTGTTTAACCCTCCAGAAAAAATCCAAAGCCTCGTTTGCAAATATGTGCACGAGTGCTTTCAATTAAGAGGACAATAACATAACTATTTATCATATATAATAAGATCTTGATTGATAAGATTTTGATTGAATGTAGCTTGTCATTCATTCTATCATCTTGTTAGACAAATGGCTGAAGATCAACTCCGATCCTGTCTGCTTTGGAGCTCAAAATTCATCATATGGGAGTTTTTCTATCCAAGGAAATGGAGCAGTTACGACAGTCAAGTTGGTCCATAGATCTGGAAGTGTGTCATGTACTAATAAGTACGAATCAGCCCGAAGCAACTGGGGGTGTGCACCTTTCCGAAAGTTTCTCCGACTCGTTGTTCACTATCATAACCAACAACGCGGACCAAAAGATTCTCCCTCATGACGAATATATCTATGATCGGAGGCAAATGAAGTATCGCATTCCTGGGTTTACTTCTTTGCCTCCTGAATTGATATTTCCAAACTTTACAACACCAATGTTTGTTACCGCTGGCCAAGAGTTTTGCATTTGGTTTGGACAGGATCTCATGAAGTATGACTATAACAATGAAGGAACATCGTGTACTGATGTCTTCATGTATGGATCGTTTGAATTTTAAATGACTTAATGTCGGAAGCTAACTCAAGGTCACCTGGAGCTTTAGATCCCGTGACCAGCTGCAGGACTATGAACAGACTTTGATTAGGATGCAAATAATCTATATGTAAAGGCATGTCTGAATTAATTCTTTCTTCAAGTAGATATCATTCTAGAAACACAGGATCAATTTTGACAAATATTCTACACTAATGTGGATTTGCTTCCAAATCGTCTTCTTCCAGTAGACGATCGGTCTAGAACCAAAATATAGGGAAGGAACTGGAATACGAGATTGCCATAACACCTTGAACAATAATTCACGTGTCTCTATTCGAACTGGTCCCACGCGTGCGAATATATAAGAAAACTATTAGCATATCTGATCACTTCTCTTCCGACCTGCTAAGGCCATGCAGTATCTTTTGCACTTATGGGTATTTTAGTTGTCCTCGCTGTACTCCCCCTCGACCTGCGGTTGCTCTACCTCTATTTTGTTATTTTCCCGACCCCCCGTCCCTTGCGTTGTTGTGGTTCTTTGGAGAACTCCGCCAGGTCTGCCCCATAACTTACATATGAGTACAGTGGGACCAGTGAAAACGAGTGTTGTAGAATGACTTCACCTCGTGCAAAACTGAGTGGTGCCACGAAGCCTTTGAAAATTCAGTGACCAGCGAAAAAAAACCCTGTCCGCCATTGCAATAAAAATATACAACTCATTAGTTATGGTGTCACTGTCGTGAGAGATCTTTTCGACACTCGAAGATAAATTTCGTATCTCCGCGCCCCCATGTAATATCCTCTATATATATCTATATAATTAAAAAAAAAAAAAAAAAAAAAAAGCTTGTAAATTTCAATTAAAATGTTTGTAAAAAATAAAAAATAAAAACTAAATAAATAAATATATATATATATACAACCCATTAGTTATGGTGTCACTGTTATCGCCCTCCTATAAGGAACGTTTCTTTACATTTGGTTCCCTGGAAATTCATAATTCCAAGAGAAAAAGTGACGCCTCAGTTTTGCAACAACGACAAAAAAATCGATTCTGATTGGCTGACATTTTCTGTCAGATCAGCTGGCATAGCCGTAAGAATAAGATCCTTTAGTACGAGTATCGGAAATTCTTGAGAGAATGTGATAAAATGGATAGAGAAACTTGGTTTATTCCCGCGAGGAGTTAGATGGAAAAACATTACAACCGAAAAGGAAACATGGATGCATAAGAACTGTGTTCTTCGTTGAGTTACTGGACGCGCAAGGGAATATTTTTAAATACGATTTATTTCTTTTGCAGTTTTCAATTTCAATTTCTGAATTTCAAATGATAATTA
Organism: Actinia tenebrosa; assembly: GCF_029948245.1. Taxonomy (NCBI): domain Eukaryota; kingdom Metazoa; phylum Cnidaria; class Anthozoa; order Actiniaria; family Actiniidae; genus Actinia; species Actinia tenebrosa. The sequence goes on from NW_028292581.1 coordinate 19,443,998, forward strand.
TCTGATATAATTGTCATACAAAACATAATGATTTATCATTTCAGACCGCATGTCATTCCCTAGAGTATCATTTCTTTGTTTGGCGTTTGCGTATGAGAAGACACATGAATGAACAAATATAAATCAATATTGGAGGGTTTTCCTCTGGGTTTACCTGTTTTCAGTCCTGACTTCGATCAGCCCAGAGGTTGTTTCAGGGTTCAATTTGTGAGTTAGCCATGCCCTGACTTAGAACAGCTCAGAGGTTGTTTCAGGGTTTGATCTGTGAGTTAGCCATGCCCTGACTTAGATCAGCCAAGAGGTTGTTTAGCCATGCCCTGACTTAGATCGGCCCAGAGGTTGTTCCAGGGTTCGATCTATAAGTTAGCCGTGCCCTGACTTAGATCAGCTCAGAGGTCGTTCCAGGGTTCAATCTACGCGCCATGCCTTGACTTACATTTTATTTGCCCTGACTCTTCTTCCTACTAATTCATAGCCTAGGTTCCATGCAGTCTCTCTCTCGCTCAAGTGCCTCTCGACCGTAGGTTTCTCTCGCGAGAGAATGAAACCTATGCCCGTGAGATACTGAGGCGAGAGAGCCTCTGTACCTAGGGAAACTATATGATTCATTGTTGAGACTAAAAAAATATATATGAAAAATACTTTATCTTAATAGTAGAGTGCAAACAATTAATCCGTGAAACACTTATTACTTAATAGTACGAAATAGTGCTAGTTAAACAATAGAAAACAATGGAATTTGCATGAAATTGTGCTATTTAGTATTACTAAAGTTTCACGGTTATATTGTTTGCACTCTAGTGGATTTACTACTGGTAATGAACCAAGGTACTATTTTGTCAGTGGAACCTCTTCTGGAATCAGGCATCCAGGGCCAAATGCAAGGAAATAATATGGTGTCAATGCAAAGCATACACTTGTTCGCTTGTTCTGTCTTTCTTTTCTTCTTACATCCAGGATAGCGACAATTTTGCAGACTTAATTTATAAGAAAATACTGTAAATTTTGGCCCTGGATGCCTCGTTTTCAATCAGTGTCAGTATTAACCCGTTGAAACGTTCAGTCGAAACTTGCGTGTAACGCCGTTGCGACACAAGTTTTGCAGGTTACACGGCACAATTTAGGCTTTGTGACTTTCGTCGCAAGATAGCTTTACGAAAAATAGAACTGGTTTTTGGTTGTCGTGCAATCGAAAATTTTGTCAAGAACAAGTTTCAGAACAAAATTTCGCCGTGTAACTTCCCGTGAAACTTGTTTCGCAAAGCCGTTACACACGAGTTTCAGGTAAGAGTCTCAATGTGTCCAGTTGATCTAGAGTAGTGACGTAGGAATGACGTCACTGCAAAATCGAGGTGTCATGAAGCCTGTGAAAGTCGACCAGCAAAAAATCAAAAAATGTCCACCATTGCAATTAAAATATAAAACTCATTAATTATTGTGTTACTTTTATCAACCTCTTATTCCAGAGCGTACGTCATTTTTTCCATTTGGTGGCCTAGAAATCCATGAATTCAAGAGAAAGAATGACACGCCAGTTTTGCACATTTTCTGATTGGTAACAGTACCTTAATAAGCCTGAAGCGAGATGACGTTTTACCCCCGACTCTATACCATAATAGTTTCTAAAATTCTTTCATATTAAAATTTTTGATTCCTTAGAGAATGCAGGAACGATAGTCGCAATTAAAGAACAAAAGCAGTGTGAAAAGGATTATGGTCTAGAGACGGGAGTAAAACGTCATCTCGCTTCAGGCTTCATTGCTCTATAGAGCGTTTTCACTCACGTATTGGTGTACCAAACAATAGAACCTTTTTGCAGAGTTTTTGCATAAAAATAGAGTTCAATAGCCCGAGGCTAGAAAATGTATTGTTTTGGTACACAAAGATGGCCTCTGTGGCGTCACGTGTAAACGCTCTATAATATAATCACCTCTATATAACGCACAGACGTTTAGCAAGGTGCCAATGGGGTTATTAGTTAACTGACAACTGGCCAAAAAAAAAAAGTAATACATAAAATAATGATAATAGAGTGCAACAATATATCCGTGAAACACTAATTACTAAATTGTTCAAAATAGTGCTAGTTAAACAAAAGAAAACAATAGAATTAGCATAAAATAGTGTAAGTTACTAATATTTCACGGATATATTGTTTACACTCTAAATGACAAATAACCTAAAATTAGTAGTTAACAGATATTTTATTATTTTGGTTAATATTATGGCCAATGCCATAATAAAAAAACTAGTAGTTAACTGACAATTGGGTATACCCCCATTGGCACCTTCATTTAGATCCCGGCAAAATCACTATACATTCTTAGTTTCATAGTCCTGACCTTTATAGTGAACACCTCAACATTACAGACACCTCTATCTTACGGACACCTCTATGTTACGGACATCTCTATATTACAGACACCTCTATATTACAGACACCCGTCTATATTACAGACACCTCTATATTACGAACACCTCTATATTACAGACACCTCTATATTACGAACACCTCTATATTACAGACACCTCTATATTACGGACACCTTATATTACAGATACCTCTATATTTCGGACACCTCTATATTTCGGACACCTCTATATTACGGACACCTCTATATTATTTGTTTCTTCCATTTGATGTGAGTAGACCAGTTTCGAATTCCAAATTACCGCTGTGTTCCTTGATTACAGACTCATTTACGCAGGGTTAGCCTCGAATCAGTGTTTAAATATTCACAAATACCAACGGTAAAGTAAAGAATGCACAACTTCAACAATACAAACATTTTGAAACTCGACAGGCCTTGACTGGAACACGTGAATATTGTGCACAAACTCGAGGCTAACCCCGTGCAAATGAGTCTGTAATCAAGAAACACAGCGGTAATTTGGAATTCGAAACGGGTCTATTGCTGTACTTATGCTGTATGTGACGAATTCCAATAAGCTAAACTCCACGGTGGCTCCACGGTGTCCGTAACATAAGGTTCCAATGTATTTATTTTTTAGAATGTGTGGTTGTTTTTCTTTTCTTTCAGGATGAATTTGCAGTATAATTTACATAATAGAATTTGGAATACGGATATTCATTTTCACATGTCATAGTATTCGTGACCTCTTGTTTTTCTATACAACACGCAGCAACAGTATTTCATCTTCACACATGAAAATACACAACCATCCTTAAAGGGAATAACAAAAACGCAAAGTTCAACAAACACTCGAGCGTGAGGGGGTTAGGATGGCGTGGTGATAAAACGCCTCAGAGGTCCGGGACTCCAATCCCAGTCGCCCGCCCCATGTGAGCTGAGCTGGTTGGTTCTCATTCTGAGTCTGAGGGTTTTTCCCGACCTTCCTGTTTTTCCTCCCTCCCTCAAATCAACCCTAACTAATTCAAACTGGTTAGAGCTGTGCTCCAGGGTCATACATGAATTGTATAGCAGCTGCCAGAGGCGCCTTCACATGCTTTCAGTTCGACCCCGTTGAGCTGCGCCACTGCCTGTACTTGCAATGGTGATTAGCGATGACAAGTTACTACGGAAATTAAGTACACGAACGAACATATTTTTTTCATCCATCACAGCGGGGTGGATCCAGGGGGGTTTATTGGGTGACTAGCAACCACTTTTAAAGTTAAATAATAAGAATAAAGGACAAGGTAAGACCTAAAAAGGACGCTAGGTGATACCTTTAAAAGTCACCCCCCTTGAGATCCTTTCCATAAAGGGTTCTTCCTATATGAGAGGGAAACCAGAGAACCTGGAGAAAACCCATCATGTCAAGGGGGAGAGAAAAACAAATCAAACAAACTCACATCACATATGTGGCCGCGAATATGCGACGTTGCAAGCGATAATCTCGCTAAAGATCGATATCCCTTTCTATTCCCTTCTCAAAGTTCAGTTTCTACTATTTCAGTTGCTATATTCCAAATTTCAGCTTCTATATTCTAAATTTCAGCTTCTATATTCCACATTTCAGTTTCTATATTCCACATTTCAGTTTCTATATTCCACATTTCAGTTTCTATATTCCAAATTTCAGTTTCTATATTCTAAATTTCAGTTTCTATATTCCAAATTTCAGTTTCTATATTCTAAATTTCAGTTTCTATATTCCAAATTTCAGTTTCTATATTCTAAATTTCAGTTTCTATATTCCAAATTTCAGTTTCTATATTCCAAATTTCAGTTTCTATATTCTAAATTTCAGTTTCTATATTCCAAATTTCAGTTTCTATATTCTAAATTTCAGTTTCTATAGTCTAAATTTCAGCTTCTATATTCCACATTTCAGTTTCTATATTCCACATTTCAGTTTCTATATTCCACATTTCAGTTTCTATATTCCAAATTTCAGTTTCTATATTCTAAATTTCAGTTTCTATATTCCAAATTTCAGTTTCTATATTCCAAATTTCAGTTTCTATATTCTAAATTTCAGTTTCTATATTCCAAATTTCAGTTTCTATATTCTAAATTTCAGTTTCTATATTCTAAATTTCAGCTTCTATATTCCACATTTCAGTTTCTATATTCCACATTTCAGTTTCTATATTCTAAATTTCAGTTTCTATATTCCAAATTTCAGTTTCTATATTCTAAATTTCAGTTTCTATATTCCAAATTTCAGTTTCTATATTCTAAATTTCAGTTTCTATATTCTAAATTTCAGTTTCTATATTCTAAATTTCAGCTTCTATATTCCAAATTTCAGTTTCTATATTCCAAATTTCAGTTTCTATATTCTAAATTTCAGTTTCTATATTCCAAATTTCAGTTTCTATATTCTAAATTTCAGTTTCTATATTCTAAATTTCAGCTTCTATATTCCACATTTCAGTTTCTATATTCCACATTTCAGTTTCTATATTCCACATTTCAGTTTCTATATTCCAAATTTCAGTTTCTATATTCCACATTTCAGTTTCTATATTCCACATTTCAGTTTCTATATTCCAAATTTCAGTTTCTATATTCTAAATTTCAGTTTCTATATTCTAAATTTCAGCTTCTATATTCCACATTTCAGTTTCTATATTCCAAATTTCAGTTTCTATATTCCACATTTCAGTTTCTATATTCCAAATTTCAGTTTCTATATTCCAAATTTCAGTTTCTATATTCTAAATTTCAGTTTCTATATTCCAAATTTCAGTTTCTATATTCTAAATTTCAGTTTCTATATTCTAAATTTCAGCTTCTATATTCCACATTTCAGTTTCTATATTCCACATTTCAGTTTCTATATTCCACATTTCAGTTTCTATATTCCAAATTTCAGTTTCTATATTCTAAATTTCAGTTTCTATATTCCAAATTTCAGTTTCTATATTCTAAATTTCAGTTTCTATATTCCAAATTTCAGTTTCTATATTCTAAATTTCAGTTTGTATATTCCAAATTTCAGTTCCTATATTCCAAATTTCAGTTTCTATATTCCAAATTTCAGTTTCTATATTCCAAATTTCAGTTTCTATATTCCAAATTTCAGTTTCTATATTCCAAATTTCAGCTTCTATATTCCAAATTTCAGCTTCTATATTCTAAATTTCAGTTTCTATATTCCAAATTTCAGTTTCTATATTCCAAATTTCAGCTTCTATATCCCAAATTTCAGTTTCTATATTCTAAATTTCAGTTTCTATATTCCAAATTTCAGTTTCTATATTCCAAATTTCAGCTTCTATATTCCAAATTTCAGTTTCTATATTCTAAATTTCAGTTTCTATATTCCAAATTTCAGTTTCTATATTCTAAATTTCAGTTTCTATATTCCAAATTTCAGTTTCTATATTCTAAATTTCAGTTTCCATATTCCAAATTTCAGTTTCTATATTCCAAATTTCAGTTTCTATATTCTAAATTTCAGTTTCCATATTCCAAATTTCAGTTTCTATATTCCAAATTTCAGTTTCTATATTCTAAATTTCAGTTTCTATATTCCAAATTTCAGTTTCTATATTCCCAAATTTCAGTTTCTATATTCCCAAATTTCAGTTTCTATATTCTAAATTTCAGTTTCTATATTCTAAATTTCAGTTTCTATATTCCAAATTTCAGTTTCTATATTCCAAATTTCAGTTTCTATATTCCAAATTTCAGTTTCTATATTCCAAATTTCAATTTCTATATTCCAAATTTCAGTTTCTATATCCTAAATTTCAGTTTCTATATTCTAAATTTCAGTTTCTATATTCTAAATTTCAGTTTCTATATTCTAAATTTCAGTTTCTATATTCCAAATTTCAGTTTCTATATTCTAAATTTCAGTTTCTATATTCCAAATTTCAGTTTCTATATTCCAAATTTCAGTTTCTATATTCCCAAATTTCAGTTTCTATATTCTAAATTTCAGTTTCTATATTCCACATTTCAGTTTCTATATTCCAAATTTCAGTTTCTATATTCCAAATTTCAGTTTCTATATTCCAAATTTCAGTTTCTATATTCCAAATTTCAGTTTCTATATTCCAAATTTCAATTTCTATATTCCAAATTTCAGTTTCTATATCCTAAATTTCAGTTTCTATATTCTAAATTTCAGTTTCTATATTCTAAATTTCAGTTTCTATATTCTAAATTTCAGTTTCTATATTCTAAATTTCAGTTTCTATATTCCAAATTTCAGTTTCTATATTCCAAATTTCAGTTTCCATATTCTAAATTTCAGTTTCTATATTCTAAATTTCAGTTTCTATATTCCAAATTTCAGTTTCTATATTCCAAATTTCAGTTTCTATATTCTAAATTTCAGTTTCTATATTTCAAATTTCAGTTTCTATATTTCAAATTTCAGTTTCTATATTCCAAATTTTAGTTACTATATTCCAAATTCTCCCAGTTTTTTTCCAGTATTCCAAATTGTCCTACCTTGACAAGGAAAGGAAAATCAGCCCAGAAGGTGTGGTTGGGCAATACATCTGGTACAGACTGCTTATGTCGGATGAACACGTTGAAAAGGATCCCGAATATCAGATACAGCAAAACAAGTGGGAAAAATCTGATAAGGATTAAAGAATATTATTGTTATTGCTTTCATTATTACTTACCATTATGAATAATGTTATTGTGCCAACAAACAGAAAGAGCAGAACAAGTGGGAAAATATTCATGGTGACGATGATGATGATGGTGATGATGATGATGATAATTATTAGAGGACGATGCTATGATGATGATATGAAGATGATAATGTGATGATGGTGATGATGATAATATGATGATGGTGATGACATTGACAATATGATGATGATAATGATGATGATGATGATGATGATGACAATATGATGATGATGTGATGATGCTATGATGATGATGAGGGTGATGGTGAGGATGATAATGATGATGATGATGCTATGATAATGATGGTGATGATAACAATATGATGATAATGATGGTGATGATAACAATATGATGATGATGATGGTGATGATGATGACAATATGATGATGTGATGATGCTATGATGATGATGATGGTGATGATGATAATATGATGATGATGATGCTATGATAATGATGGTGATGATGACAATATGATGATGTGATGATGCTATGATGATGATGATGGTGATGATGATAATATGATGATGATGATGCTATGATAATGATGGTGATGATAACAATATGATGATGATGATGGTGATGATGATAATATGATGATGATGATGCTATGATGATGATGGTGATGATGATAATATGATGATGATGATGCGATGATAATGGTGATGATAACAATATGATGATGACGATGATGGTGATGATGATAATATGATGATGATGATGATGATATAATGATGATGATCGAGATGTTTAAAATGACTTTGTCCCCCTTTTGGTTATTTATCTACACCCATTAGCCGATTTAGCGGGGAAAACTGGGTCGAGTTGGCATTGCATTGTGGGACTGTTTGAGGAGACATATTTAGTTTCAAAGATGGCGTTTTTTTCCTTCCCTAAAACAGTCCCACAATGCACTGCAATGCCAACTCGACCCAGTCAGTTTTTTCTCAACCCGGTACGTTTATCATACACACACTTTGCCCAATCTCCAGCGCTAGATTAACAACCAGTTTCCCGTTCGTTTCTGTCAGGGGCAACGGTAGCCTTTCATGGTGGGAAATATTGCTATTTTCTTGTCGTTTACTTACATAATTAGTAAGATACTGCCCGTGCTCAGTGATGAAGAAGCTGGGCAAGCACTCTTGGCAGATAATGTTAAAGACTGTCGAGAAAAAATAAAAATTAAAAAAGATATGGGTAATAATAATCTAGTCATGATCCAATGTTCTCCTTCTACCTTTCCTCCGTTCATCCATATTCACCCTCCTTGCATTTATTTATTATCCATTCATCCACATCTCCCTCCCTCCCTCCCTACCTCCCCTCCAATTATTCATCCATCCATTCATCCATCCATTCATCCATCCATCCATCCATCCATTCATCCATTCATCCATTCATCCATTCATCCATCCATTCATCCATCCATTCATCCATCCATTCATCCATCCATTCATCCATCCATTCATCTATCCATCCATCCATTCATCTGCTCAGTTAGTCTATCTCTTTCATCACAATGTCCATTTGTGAATATGTTTCTTCGGGCCAAAAGTTTGATAAAACTACTACGTAAATACTTCACTTGTGAGTCATCTTGCCGTAAGCATTTCTTGTACAGGAAAAGTCGTTGCGATTTACTATGCCTCCCTACTTTGAATATAAGGATTTTGCCTTCCGTACGTATGGTATACATTCGACCCACAGGTTAGTTGGGCTTGTCTATTATAGAGATGAATAAGCAAATGGGTGCTCGGTAGAAATCATCATCGGTAAGCAAGATCAAAGGAACTTAGAGACAGAATCTCTGGTATTCATGCTTGTAACCATCATTTGCTGCTATTATTAGAATCACTAATTTTATCGTCTGTTTTTTTTCTGAATGTGCATACTGCGGCTCTACGCTTCAGGGTAACTCGTTACAACCATATATGAAAGACTTCACCATCTGAACAATGAGCGAGCGCATCAAATATGATCTTATTGTTGTGATGACGAAGTTTATCTTAAAGCCCGTACAAACAGTTGTTGGCAGTTGTTCGATATTGTTGGCGATTTTATTCAAACAGTCCCGACAAGTCCCAACATGCTTGGCATTATCCGCCATTTTGCTTGGACTTATTTTGGCTGTTTTTATAAAGCAAGTGAAAACGCATACGGCAATTATGGTTTTAAATTAAGTCCTTAGCGAAAACAGTACTCAAATTGTGTCCTGAAAAAACCATGGATGGATCAGACACCGAAACGAGAAAGGATACTTCAACAACACCATCAAACGACTCTGGAGCGACTTTGCGGCAAACGCCGTTTTAAACACGTGCCGAACTAAATTCATAAATTATGCAAAATAGCAAATCAATCATGCAAGTCGCATGACTTACACCAAAGCCGTGAAAACAGCCACTCCCCCACCTCCCAAAGACTCATTCCCCCCCCCCCCCCCCCCCCCCTGGCGAGCATGCGCTATACAAAGATAAGTGATGAACGAGACCGAGGAGCTCTGGATACGAAAATATATTCAAAACTACTCAAACTGAACATGTCCGCGTTTATAAAATCCTTGCCACGAGACGAGACCCTTGAGAAAAACAGGCAAACAGTGCAGAGTGCAACGCCATTCTCCGTTTTCTGTTTTGTTGTACTGCATTCCATAGAAATAAATGTCTGTTTTAATCGTGGTCGAGCGCTATATTTCGCCATCGCAAGGATATGCATTAATCAGGAAAAGACAAACAAATGTCCATGCGTTCCCCCGTGCATTTTCATGTCCAATTAAAATTATAATAACAATGGGTGAGCGAATTAAGATCGACATTGGTTCGACGTTTGCCGCCACGTAGGCCCTTTAGTCGGCCTTCCACCGAACCTATGTTAAATAGGTTCGGTGCGACGTTAGTTCGACGTTTGCCCTGGGCCTAATAAGCTCAGTTGGATAATAAATAACATTTTAGGGTGGAGTAAAAAAATTGCCACCCGTATTCCACCTAGCCTCCTCCGCAGGCTACTCCATATATTCTGTTCTATATCCTCTGTTGGGATCCCTGTGTTGATTCTTATGGCAGAGAAGAACTAGGAACGAGAGAGAGGAGGAGGAGTAGGGACGAGGGAGGGAGGGAAAAAGCGAGAGGAGTCCTAGGAAGCCCAAGGAGCAAAAGGATAGCAAAAAGAGCCAAGGAGATGTCTGCGGAGGAGGCTATATTCCACCCTAAAATGTCTAATAAGATCTACATATTCAGGATTTATCAAGTAACACCACCCCTCCCCTCTAAATCAGGTCCTGTAACATATATAACAATTGTAACCCCACCCCACCCCTCTAAATCAGGAGCTTACGTATGTTGATGAGGGTCCTAGTCCTGGCGTTTGGCTTACTCCTTTACCAGTACTTCCTTTTTTCTGCTCTTCATCACAAAGGAGAGTGACTTTCGTTGTTCTAAAAAAAGCCCTTTCTCGTGTTAGTAAAATCATGACGTCATCACTTTTTAACGATTTGTAAGCTTTATTATTATTTTTAAATGCATGAAGACCCCTACTTTTCTGACCAGAATTTAACAACCCTTTGATAGGTTAAAACGATTCAATTTTTTGGTGACTGTAACACAATCTAAAACAATTTATACCCCGTGACGGCTAGCGCCGAAAAGGTGAATTCACATAGTCATTTAAAAAAATAATTGATTCTCAATTAGTAGGCACCGTCCTTAATTAACTTCACAATTTGTAACGAAGAGAGTGTAATTAGACATACATGAACAACGTAGACAAAAAAATTGCAAAAAAAGGTCAGCAAATGACCTATGAAAGGTCTATTTTGGGTCATTATTTCTCAATTGACACGGTTTTCTTTGTTATTCACAAGGCTAAATTTTTGTTATAACCCTCATTATAAATGCGAGGTCAATATATAGTTATTAACCCGGTTAATAACTATATATAGACCGTTCGCATTTATAATGAGCAACATTTGATAGAAAACCTTCTTTATTGAGAAATAAAATACTTAATTACCTCGAACGTCGGCAATAAGCCTATACATCCCTCGGGACTGCGGCCCTCGGTAATTTAAGTAATGCACTAGTCAATTGAAACCCCCACCTCCGACCCCCGCGAAATACCGGGGATTTTAACATTTGAGTGGTGTTAAAATCAGACATTTTCCCCGGTAGTCGGAGGCACATTCACTGTTAAAACCCCCGCTATTGTGGTCCCGTTATTTTGGTTTAGTAGTCAACGAGAAACACATTTCACGCCAACTCCAAATTCTTGTGCTACACAGTAGTAAACGCTGGCAACTAAATATTCAATGCTCAATATTTTCATGGGCTCTGAACCTCAAATCGTGCGAAAACGTTTAGGTTTACGTCTAGTCAGCTGAGAATTTAATGGTATCAAATTGAAAATGAACAATGCTTGTAAATATTGCGAAGCAGTAGTTTTAATAGATTAATCATGATCTGATTCTACATTCGAACTGACCGAAACGACTGAACAAGACCCGCGTATAAGAACCTGGTTTTTTTAAAGAACCTGTTAGGCTACATTGAGTCACTTTAAGACCCCTCCACATAAGAACCTATTAATTTTAAGAAAGGTTCTTATCAGTGGAGTTCAGTGTAAAAGTGTATAGGTAGAAACTGCTATAAATTTGTTTGAGCATGTGTTTTGTGTAGAACATACTGCTCTGTACTAGGTTACGGGCTGCCTGTGCTTGGTATCACAACGCCTTCTTGGTATTTTTCAAGATGGCCGACCTCCTGTTTCCAGGCCCTTACACATTCAAAAGAGCGTTAAAATCCCCGCTCGATTCCCTGCTCAGAAAACTATTCGTTAAATCCCCGAACCCCCGGTGCAATCATGCTCTCAAAAGCACATCAAAAACGCGTCACGTCCCCGTTCAGTGCCCCGCTCGGTCGGGGGGCGGGGGTTTCAATTGACTAGTGCATAAGCAATTCCATCTTTGGGTTTTCACCTAGTATGGAGCGCAGAATTCTCAGTGTTGTGATTGTCCCAGCTCGGTGTGATATAACAGCAAATGCTGAACGATTTTTAGTAGTGTTCGGTATACATACCTTGTATATCCATAGCTATCTTTAGAGGATTTGTAAGTCATGACGACATGATTGGACTCGTCAACTGTGAACGATGGGTTGGATGCATCACAAGGGTAGTAAGAGGGGGGAAGTATCTGTGGATCTCTCTGACAAAGCTGGATGACGATATAAATATAACAGAATTCAATAAGAACTTGGAGAGCTGAGATACCAAAAAACAGCACTATTTGATTTTATTCCACACCATAGAAAATAGAAATGCGTAGATTCAACGCGCAGCACACGCTGGGACGGAAGAGTGATATACTGATAAATATACAACGAATTTCCTGCATACTGATTGGTTGTATTTTCTATAGCATTGTTTTATAGTTTTGAGTTGGGGAAGGAAGAATGTTTGCGCATGCGTGCCTTTTAAAACAATTAGTCCTCTCGCCTACAAGTCAATACGAGCCCAATTGGGCCTCAAAGACTAATTACCAAGTATACCACTCAGAAGCATTGTATAACTAGAGTGTACTTACGTTCGCTCCTGTGCAGGCAGAGTCCTCTCCAGTCAATTTGATTGGTGTACAAGGATTGTATTTATATGTGTATGATTGACCCTCTTCAGGAATGTCAGTGAATCTGAAAAACGTATGCGGAAATAAGGTAATAATGAACGCAGTCAGTATGATTTTATCCTTCAAACCTTCACATTTCGATACCCTAAAACAATCTCTTTGATGATCTAAGTCAGGGCACGGCTAACACACAGATCGAACCCTGAAACAACCTCTGGGCTGATCTGAGTCAGGGCACGGCTAACTCACAGATCAAACCCTGAAACAACCTCTGGGCTGATCTAAGTCAGGGCATGGCTCGCTCACATATCAAACCCTGAAACAACCTCTGGGCTGATCTAAGTCAGGGCATGGCTAACTCACAGATAGAACCCTGAAACAACCTCTGGGCTGATCTAAGTCAGGGCACGGCTAACACACAGATAGAATTGGACTTTAGCGTGTTTCATTTTGCAGAGGGAGGAAAACGGGAGAATCCGGAGAAACACCAGCGAATCAAGGGAGAGACTCCTAAAAAAAACTCTGCTTACGTGTGATGCTGAGCCCAGGAATGAAACACGTGACTGAGAGAGGAATGCAAACTACTACCGCAACACCACTGACCCATGAATTCGTTATCAGGTAAGAAAAAGACCTAACTGAGTGGTTTAGTATACCTGATAAAACACGATCTGCAAATTTTTTGAACAGCCAGAAAAATTCATAAATAATTCGTGAAACTGTAATCTCTAGTGTTAGGGCACATATGCGGGTAGTGCATGTTTTTTATATAAAGAAAAATAAAGATGCTAAATAGTCTTTATCAAGTACTAAAGAACAATGCACGCACTCTGATTATCGGTACAGTCGACTCTCCCGTAAGCGACCATCTCGGGGCCAGGAGGAAGTGGTCGCTTACGGGAGATGGTCGCTTACGAGTGTTAGCACAGGAAGCCCAAACAATGGGAATCCCAACACAGGAAGCCTAAACCCTTTATAATTTTGTAACTCGCGTGTTAAAACTACTGTATTAAGGATTAAATTGTTTTAATCAAAATTTGTAATGTGCTATATGTTTACAGTAGTGTAATTGTCAATATTTCGTCGGGTTTTCAATACCCGATGACTTTATGTTCTTAAATTTTTATTATATAGGATCTGTCACCATTACTGGCTCTTGGGTGGTCGCTTACGGGAGAGGAAAAACAATGAAAAATTCCAAAATTTTAACTCCAAAGGTGGTCGCGGTCGCTTACGAGAGTGGTCGCTTACGAGAGAGGTTTTTTTTACAGAGTTTAAATGGGGAACAAAACGGGAAGTTCAAAAAGTGGTCGCTTATGGGAGATGGTCGCTTACGAGAGTGGTCGTTCAAAGAGAGTCGAATGTAATCTGATCTCGAATCCAAGAGTTCAGAATCCAGATTCCAGATTTTGTCAAACCTTAGTGACCCGAGTCTCGTGATGAAAAAATAATCTTTAGTTAGACGATCACGTTTATTTTTAATTTTTTTGAACATTTAGGAACTGAGAACGTAAGACAATCCAGGACCGCGATTAACGAGCTGCACGCGAGACATCGAGAGCTTGTACAGTAAAATAAAAATTATAGGTTATCGTTGGCTGATTGAAGCAAATCGAGCCGGCACGGAGAACTCTGCGCGTGGTCAGCTCGGCTTCAAACGCTTTAATACTAGAGCACGAAGATTTAGACTTTGATACATTAGATATATTATTGCCTGAGTTAGAATTCAATGTCATAATCTTGTTAGTTCTCTGAATAACTGTTCACAAACGGACTAGATTTCTAATTGATTCCGTTTTATTTTGGCTTCCATCAGAAATTAAAACAAATTTACCCCAACATTTTACTAAGATACCCCAGATAAGGCACTAGGTCCATATATGAACCTAAGCCTAACTATATACAAATCAACTTAATTCAACTAACTAGGGTCTCGTGCAAAATCTTACCTTGGTTTACCGTCTTTGTTGTCTAAATCGCTCAAGTCTATGACACTGCCATCGTCCAGCTCACATTTACAGTTACTTAACTTTTTACAAGTTTTGGCCAAAACTATGGGTATAACGACCAAAGAAATAAAAAATATTCGTGCTACACTTCCTGCACGTCTCCGAAAGAACGCCATCTTGAACAGCAACGGTTACTATGTAGGGTGGTGAGAGTCTTTTTTGTCATGCCAATGTGCACTAGGCCGTTTAACCCGTCACGCAACGCTCCTTGCGAGGGAGACTACAGTATTTCCAAAGTTACAAAGAAAGACTAAGTATTTTGAAAAACAATTTTCAAATAACTTTTTCATTTTTTCAACGTGTTTTACAGAGCCGGCCTTTTCTTGTTTTAAGTGTCGTTTGAGAAAAAAAACTTTATAGACCTTGAAAACCACTTATCTCGGCTGTGCTGTCATATTATGAGAAAATGTATGGTGATACTTAAAAAACTCAATGAAATCGTCAAAATGTGAAATAAAGTAAAGAAAATCCTGATGATGAATCCTGATGAATAGTACCTCTTTGGCCCTGTGTACTTAAATTTTGGATTAAGCCAGGTTTTATTAACATACTACTTTTCAGAAACCTAGCTTGGGCTACCTAACTACAGATAGATTTGGAATTTAGCTTGTTAGTTTGTGGAAGAAAGAAAATTGGACCCGGAAAACAACCTTTGAATCAAGGGAGAGACCAAACAAACAACATACATAATAACAAACTCTGCTCACATGCTTATTAGTCCACGATTTGATTTATTCAGTATGTACACAGATTTGATTGATTGTTTGAAGACTTTATTTAATGAGAGTGACAGGTGACAGTAATTTGGTTAGCTGATTAACTTGTGGCCCGATTAAACCTTGAATCCACACTGCTTATATATTAAAACAATAAGGACACTAGAACGGTGATAACGCATTGAGATTTTTGTCACTTTTTTTAAGGCATACTGTAAATCATCCCTTGAGTCAATCGATAGGAAATAAGATTTATTTTCATCACTCGTTGTATTTGAATTCAATGCTATACTTTAGAGGGTCTGAAACGTAAAACGCGTAGGACTGTAATAACCCTGGGGGAAAAACTGGAAGCGTTCACGGTTGTGTGGGCAGGGTAAGGGGGCGATCCTAAATCCATCTTATCCACAAAACAATGCCTAATATTGATGTACTAATGGATAGCTACGAATTTTGGTGAAATTTCATGCTGGTACCTCTATTCCTATTGACTTAATTATTTTCATGGCTGCAAACTGAAATCAAAATCCCATTTCCAATCGACCTCTTTAGCTTGGGCGTAATGTTTTCTCATTTTAGAGCACGCGTGTCATTCCCTTGAGTATCATTTCTTTGTTAACTGGTTGTGCATGTGAAGCCACATGATTGAATATGGAAGCAAATATGTTTAAACCCAAAAGATTTATTCAAAACCTTCAAGACAACAAACTAGTTATAATATGTTGCAAAAGTTCAGCAATTGAACTCATACGTACAATAATCGCACAAAAAGTCTTCCCTATACCAAAAGCCCTTAAAACACATATGCAAAGATAACGAAGCCAGACGCCAATGGTCTTTCTCAATAAACCGTTTGATGCGGCTATTTTTTAAGGTCAACAGACTCGTACATTGGGCATACGTCAGGGCAAGCACATCTTGATGTGAACGTTCCAACCTGTTGTACAAAAAATAATATACTAAGAAATTATCATTTGACAAAAAATTGAGTTGTCTTATGATATGCCATCTTGAACACACAAGCCGAGCGAGATTCAGAGCAGGATTAATTACAATTATTAAACTAAACTTCAATTATATTTTACGACCACCACTCCCCACGGAGCTCTTCCGTGATGTTCCCTCCACACGCACTCAATCACATGTTGATTTTTTTTATGATATGCGAGCTTGAACATACAAGCCGCAGAGCGAGGTTCAGAGTAGGATTAATTGAAAAATTATTTTAAAACTAAACTTAAATTATATGTTAAATGTATGCTACATCGAGTGTATAAGCAGATTAAAAAATCTGCCTCAGTTAGGTTCTCGCGGGACTCGAACCACTGACCTCTCGTTTGCTAGACGAGTTCTCAACCGCTCGGCCACTGAGGCTTTTAAAGTTAATTTATATTTTACGACCACCACTTCATTCTATATTTACAACATACAATACTCAACTCACATGTTGCTTTTTACAGAGAAGGGGAAACCGGAGAAAACGCTCGGCTCATGGCAAGGGAGAGAACAACACAAAAGAAAAAAACACATCAAACAAACTCAACTCAAATATGGTCGTATTACCGTATGTGAAATGCAAAATTCTCGTTCAACTCTTTTTTTTCCCCACAGAAAATTCAGCTTATCAATAAAATTTGAAAATCAAAAATTGCTTCAAACCTCATGGATACTCACATATATACTTTCTGTACCTACACCATATTCTGATATCCCATCCACAAAGGAGCCTTTTTCTGTTGCATCACATTTTAGTGTCACCTGAAGCTTCCTGAATAAGAAAAAAAAAATCAAATCAATCCTTGTTTGCAATCCTTAAGGTGACTGCCTACTTTTGCAAAAAGATGTAAACTTCTTTTAAAACTTCGATTTTCCGAATTGAAATTTAATGCTGATTCCAAACCTGGAAAGAAAAATTTGGTGTCCCGAGCTTGTTTTCGAGATAATCATCATTTAATGGAAGCCTACGCGTGAGCATTTGGAGCAAAAATTGCACCACCGGAAGTGATTAGAAAAAAATTAAGATTCATAAGATAATAGTTATCAGACTCTATGATTGCACGAATGACAGCTAGTCAATCATTCTACAATAATACATGGATATTTTTGACAAAAAGACAAAGAGTTACAGTGATATTGTTATATTTTGTAGTTTCGGTGCTCTTAAAAAATCTCAAAAAGTCCGAACAAAAATCCCTATAAAAATTTTTTTTTTCATGTGTTACTGACATAAACTTTTTCTAAAATGTTAATATAACCTAGATTTTTAGGTTTTTAAAAAAAAAATGATTTATTAAAAAAAAGAAAAGCAAATATAAGATACTAAACGAACCGGGCTGTACTGTCCCTACCTGCCATGATCTTCATAAGTCACTTTTTCATAGGTTATCAGTACCGTACCATCAGGATTGACAGAGAAAGTTGTATTAGGCTTTCCAACAGGAAACAGATCTGGTGTATGCTGACAAGCCTAGAAAGGTGGGAAGGAAGCTAAATTAGGTAAATAAGAAGGTAGAGGAATAAAGGGAGAAAGCTAACTTAGCTTCACTAACAAGTCCAATGGACTATTTCGACGATACGGCAGCCATCTTGGATCGTAAGGCATTATGGGGCATCCGCGGGGCATATAAAGCTTTGTCACAGCAATGATGTCAATTGATATTAACAGCTCAACACAAGAGAATACGCGAAAGATGAATTAAGACGGCACCTTTCCCATAAAAGAAAGACATGCACTATAGAAACTTTATATTTTTCGTCATCTTTGTTTTGTTTTGCCTCCCACCTCCACACCCCCCCCCCCTCCCCCTCACCGGCAAGATGGCCGCCGTATCATCGTAGTCTCCCGGTGCAATGGTGCATGGGGATATATTAATAAATCAAAGCAACACTACTAATACACAGCTCAGTGGTCACAGTGAAGAGAGGTCAGATCGAATAGAACAAGAAGTCAAATCAAATCCTAATCATAATACAGTAATACAGATTGGATGTGATCAGCCCACTTTAATTTGATTTTCGAGCTAATTTCGAGTCGATAATTTTTCCAGCCAATCTGATCAACTTAAAATGATTTCATGCTTGAGGCACAGACAGTTGTAGGCTCAAATGCGGAGGCCCAGGTAAGTCCATTTAAAAAGTCTAAAACAGAGACATTTGGTATATGTTCAAGGTATGGTATATGGTAATTACAGTGACGTGTATACGACGAGCAAATAAAACTCAGGTGATTTCCAAGGCATTGAACAATCCCTTTAATACTGTGCTGAATGTTTCAGCTTATAAAGCTCTTCCAATTTTGAAAACTTTCAAAACATCACTCGTATTCTATAAATTCCGAATTGTACTCGAGATAGTGCGATTTCCTATACAAATATTGTTTTACAGTTAAATGCTAAGCTATACTATTTTTAAAAAGGTTGTCGGAGCAAAGGTGCCATATAGGCAATAGGCGATAGGTGGTATTCGATGAGTGGTATGTGATAGGTCATATTCCAAGATCCAAGAACATCTGGAATGACTTGTGTTTCTCATCATTTTTCTTGTCAAGAACACGGAAGTTAGTGTTGAGATATTGCGTGTTGTTTCTAGACGACAAAACCATTTTAGGGCTTTGATCATTCGTTTTTATTCGTTATCTCCTTTATCTATTGACTCCGACAACCTTTTTTTTAAAACTCTCTTGGAGTACGCGAAGCGTAGAAACGAGCTTTGAAAAATGTGAACAAGCATTAGGGCACAGGCAACCCAATCTCTGAAAAATGCAACGCGATATTGGAATCGGCTTATATTTGCCTTTTGTATACTTTTGACCTGTAGTTTCCTTGCTAACATCAAGCTGGTTGACCACACTTACATTACTGCCTTGACATGGTCCTTCAGTCTTAAGAGGAGTACAAGGGTTCCAGTCAAATGTGTAGATTGGTATCACTGTGTCTGGGATTCCTGTAAACCTACAAAATATCACATACAATATCCAATGCAAAATGTAATATATTCATTGCCGAACAACGTGGTTTCCTTTTAGATTGGAACATTTTGGAACATTTAACCGTGTATTTTGTTTACATTTTGATTTTGTTTTACATTGAATTTATGAAGAATTTATAAATTGTTCAATTTACTTTGCTTTTCAAATTTATTTCATTGGGTTTTTTAATGTTTTAGGTGAAAAATTCAAATAATTCGCCTAAATAAAAACTATTGTTATATATCTACGAAATTTTCCAATCAGTAACGAACACTCTCATTGGTTGAAAGATGACCACGTGACACTAGTTAAAACTAAATGTATCAGGACCTGCCGACTGACACTAGAGAAAAACGTTTGCGCATGCGTTCATTTCAGCAGCTTTTTAAGAATTTATGAAGAGTTATTGAGTGAGAAAATAAATGTTTGTTATCTCCAAGTATACAAAAAAGTTCGAGAGTGTACTTTCGTCAGACCAAGATACTGTATTAACAAACACAATATGAAAGAATTTATTAGCCTTAAGTTTCAAGTATGGACACTAAGTTTTGGCATTTTGTAAATTTGCCCTATTTCACTATGACGTCACTACTCGTTTATGTGGGGGATAGAATCGCCAAATCCAATAGAAAATTCAACAAAATTTGCTCTTAGCGAAACAGTTTAATCTAAAATGGCTTGGTTTTCAGATATAATATGTGTTAATATGTACTAAAAAATATTCTGAGCGTTTGCTGGCTATTCTACTTTTCTTCAAGAGTCGATTTCGTGGATTGATACGGGTCGTGGATTGATACGGGTTTTAGAACAATTTTCGGTGAATTTGCGTTGATTTAACCCCCTCCGACGACCATGATCCTTTGCGTTTAAACAATAGATTGTTTTGATGTGACGTCATAGTGAAATAGGGCAATTTCAGGCATTTTTGAAAGTCAAATTTACTTATGTCTTGACTAATTTGCATACGGATTCAGAGCATGCGCTGACGTTTTATCCCAATCGGGAAATAAGTTGCACGTGACAAAAACCGTGAAAATAAACAAGTGTATGTGATCAGAACGTGAAAATCGCTGATGGCGTGATATTTTGCACCAATCAAGAGCAGATTTTTTTGCTCGATTTTTCAGTACAAATGGAGCTCGAAGCTACAGAGAAATCACAGACTTTTACTGAGAAAAACGATTCGGAAAATACGAAAAAAGCGACTAAAAATGCTGTTGCTACTCTCCTCGCCTTTTGGTAGAGAAATACAAGACCGTATGTGAGTTGTATTTGTAAAATCATGGTCGGTTTTCATGCATTTAGCTTGCTAAATAAAGTTCTTATTTCGTAAACTGACTTCTCAATATTTCTCAATTGCTATATAACAAAACACTTAATGTCTGGTCCCTCGGAAAATTAGTTAGTTTTGTTTTCCCTCGAGTCTCGATGTTTCCCTCCGCTTCGCCTCGTGAAACATCGACACTCTCGGGGGGAAAAAACGTACTTCGCCGAGGGAGACATCGAGACTCTCGGGAAAATAAAACTAACTATTTCCCTCGCGGCCAGACATTCAGTGTATATTACGCGCATGCAGCAACAATTTGACTTTTTTTCATGGATTTAGTGTTTGCGCTCTAAATTGACTGAATAAAAATACTTCTTGGAGAACATGCCATTCTTACCTAGGTGTTCCATCTTCATTATCGATAGCATGCAGGCTAATTATCCCTGTACCATCGTCCATGATACAAGAACACGTATCTATCTTGTGACACTCTTTGCCAGGTATCTGTGCCGGAAAAAAGGCAAGAGTAACGAAGAAAAGCAAGTGAAGAGTTCCTTGCGACGCCATCTTGTGTTATTAAATCGTTTTATTGTAAACGTGTAATGTTTGACTATCCCATCATGCGATTGCTCACGTATATCGAATAATATATATATATTTGGGCACAGTCCAATTTGAATGAAACTGAAAGGTAAAAATTAGATCGGGAAAAAAAATCTTCAATTTTTTTTATTCGAGATGAAGATACTTTCTCCCATAATAAAAACCATGAAGTGAATTCGAATCGAAATGCACTACATTGTTTTCTTTGTGCGAGTATGCTCTCCCACTTAGGAATTTTGTACACAACTCACCACCCACCCCAAGGGGCTAGTTTTGTTCTTGGAAGATTCCTCAACAAAGTTTTCCATGGCCGACATAATAGGCTTTGAATTTTTTTACTTAAAAACAACTTAAGATAACTACAGATAATCCAATACAATATCAGGTTTAGTGAAATTTACCTCGGATTACTTTCATTGAAATCGAAAATCTGGAGATTTAGGACAAATCAAGACTAAAAAACAGACTTAAAAACTGGTTAAGGTGAGCAAAAAATAAGCTTACTTAATTACGTCTTTTACATAACGATGTTTGGTTTTCCATAGGAATTTTTTAATGTTTTTATACTGAAATGTATTTTTACCCCAATGAAAATAAAAAAATAAATGCTTTTGTAGCAACCGAGAGAAAATTGGCTGGAGATCATAAACTAGCTAAACTTGAGAAATAAGGCCCTGAACGTTAAAACCAAATGAGTCATCAGTTAAAAAATAGCTTTATAGCTTTATCCTAATTCTTTTTTAATATGTTTTTATTTCTTTCATATAAGCCTTAACTACTTTTCAAGAAGCTTGAAAACTTAAGCTTACTAGATTTTGAGATTTGATTTTACCAGTTTTCATCTGTTTTCATGTGTGAGAAAGATACGGAAATTACGAACGACAAAAGTTTTCCAAAAACAAAGTTTACATTCAGTTAAACTTGACAAGAACCGACTGAGAGAAAATAAAAGATAATGCAAAATGCAATGCAAAATACAAAATGAAGAATTTCTTTGTCAGTAAATTTAATTGGCATTTGTAAATGTTTTTGAATATTTCTAGCATTTTAAAGTGAAAGTCTAGGTCTTTATACAATAACATCTCTCAACAACACAAATTTAATTGCATAATCATACTTGCTCGAACAGCTTAATAAACAGTTGAATGTTTGGTGTAAATTTATATTTCATTCAATAATTAAATAAATTATCTGTAGAAAGATACATATTAAATTATTGAATGAAAGTCTTCTTCATGGTTTGCCGATCCCGCGATAGAAGGCTAGCATTGCTGTACTTGGACGAAAAACATACGATAGTTGGTTAAAATCAACCGAATTGTTAAAGATTTACAAAGCTAAATGAAAGACGAAAATTTTTTTTCTTAGTATGCTCTCCGTGTTATATTTTCTACAGCATTAAAATAAATTAAGGATATCTATAGAAATATTAATTCTGAGAGAAAGTCTTTGATTTGTCGATTGGTCGAGAAAAATGCTTGTCAAAAATATAATAATATACGATTGTTTGCTAAAAAACACACACCTGAATTCTTGAAGAACACTTATGGATCCATCTTTGACTACATGAAAGTTTTTTTGAAAATTGTTTTGGTCTATAACTTGTACTAAACCGCTTTTATCTGTGCTATTGAGAGCCACATTTGTGAGTAGTTTTGCTTTCACATCAAGCGGGATACACGGACGGACGGACGGAAGTGACGTCAGCCAAGCCATGAAAAATCAACTCGATGGTTTACCATTTTTTCTTAAGCATGGTGCTTCGCTATTAACGTGTCATGTTTTCTGTACTTCACTTCATTGTACGAAGAATAAACAACACACGAGAGCAAAATTTAGTCATGGATTGAAGTCATAAAATCTTGGATTTCAATTCCAACACGTACGAATACTGAGAAGTGCCAACCTTTAACCTGTTGAGCTTCGAAACAACTTTAAAATATTATACTGTTCTCATTTTTCATTTGATTGGTTTTAAAATTTGCCACACACCGAAACTTGTCCGTGTGGACGAGACGAGACATAAATGTGGCAATTATTTTGACGTGTGCGCATTTAAACATGGCGGCTTCAAGAGAGAGAAAAAACATGATACTATTAAAAAAAGAGGAAAAGAAAAACCACGAGAATAAAAGAACGGGAAAATAAACTTGAAACTACTGACCCGAAAAAGTTTTGAAAGCCATCACGTTTCCATCTACTCTTTTACAAGATTATCAGGAAATCCTCGAGCCTCTCTACGTAACTGGGTTTTCCAGAGTTTCACCGAACATCTTCTATGTATTTTTTAGTCTTTTCTATTTGATATATCATCAATAAAGTGGTTATTGCAGCAGCATTTCTAGTTCTTTTCTTTATTGGCACCATCTTGTTTTGTTCACTAGCCTTCATTTCATCGGCTCCGCTGTCAGAAATTATTACTGACGCAAATTGACAGCAAATATTTGTCGATCGTCTACACAAGCAAACAAAAGTTGCCACATAAAGTTGTCACATGAAAATTGCTCGTGTAGACGCCTTTAAGATATGGGGGAAAATCAACCCGAGGCTTAGGAGAGAGCGGGAGCTCCTAACCATAGAGGCTATAGCTCACCGCTGTGGGGAGGTGTGTGGGTCGTTGCCGACGACTTCCTCGTACGGTTCAAGAAAGCCCTAAGTCTACGACTTAACTCTGCTAAATCATGAAAGCAGGATTTTATACAGAGAAACCCATGTGTTGCCGTCAAAATCTGCTAATTTTTGCCTATTGTACGCGGATTACCCTAGTGCAGATGATGAAAAACACACCTAGCCGTAGCTAGGGGGACAGAGGGCACGTGCCCTCCAAAAGTCGAGGACTTGCTACGTCCCCTGAAAAATAAATTCTGGGTCCAAAACGAAAAGCAGTTCTAAAAAAATCCTGAGTTCGACGAAAAATCGAATAAGAAGCGAACAAATAAGGTAATTCCGGCGTGTGGACTCATTGTAGCATTTTTTCCTCTGACCCCTGTGAAAATCTGAGCCCGCCTAAGAACAAACAGGAATGACGTTGTAAACGGCAAACGTGATCGCATTTTTATCGTTTTCCTGTATCTTACTTTAGTTTTTGCGAAATTTCTTACCACTTTAAAGATTTCTGCCATTCCTTTAGGGCTCCTATTGATAACAGTTGTTTTATGTAACTGAAAGGGCTACCCTGTATAAATAAAGGTTCATTCATTCTTTTTATTTTACATTTTCAAGAATTTTTCACTGGTCAACTGACGTTTCGTTTCACGTTTGCCGTGAAGCATTTATTACAAAAATATATCAGTGCAATGTACAATTGACTGCAATAATTGTTATCAGTGGAATTACAGAATGTAAAATACTGGGACGTAGAGTGTGAGCACCTATTGCTTTGAGTTCATCAACTAAGAGATTATTGGTTAAGAGCAACGATAATTCATGGTTCCGACTTCCCTTAGTTACCGTTTCTCTGTCGCACGACCTCAACAAATTAGCTAGAATCGAATATCTCATAATCTTAAGCTGGCATAAAATTGATATTTTGTTGTTGTTGTTTTTATTACCTTGTTTTATTTATTTTTTCCTTTTTCTTGTTTGCTTTCCTGTAAAAATAAAATAAAAATGCTTGGCAATCCTCGTAGTATTCTTTTAAACAGATGCGGTGTAACTGTTTGTGGGACACGATTTTAATTCCACTGGGAAAACTGCTGCTGCAACGGTGATTGTTGCGATAGGTCGCTATTGTCTGAGTCGAAACCATGAATTATATGACTGGTTCAAAGTGGGTTTTTCAGAATTTCATATCTTTGTTTGAGATATCGAAATTCTATTGATATCGAATGGAATCAAATAAATTCAAGACAATTCAATTATTTTTAAATTTCAGTGTAGGATTCATCTCCTTTGACTTTGCTGCATAAAGACGAGCAGCAGCCTTTAACCTTCCCACCAAAAAACACACAACCATCCTGGAAGGGAAAGAAAAAATTGAGTTTAATAAGCATTACATATACCTTTACCCCTCCAAAAATGAAACAACCAATCCATACCACACTACACGCAACGACACCACATTTCATGATTTCCCTCACTCAACTCAACTCCACCACTCCACACAACACCACGAATGACACCACATGCCATGATTTCCCTCACTCCACTCCACTCCACACCACATTCCATGGTTTCCCTCACTCCACTCCACAACACAAAATCACACACAACCACTCCACATTCTATGATTATACTCCAGTCTCCTAATGTTAATGCATCCAGTTATGGACGACTAATTGAAACAGCAATAAATGACTTTGTTGGCTGCCAGCAGTACTGAGGCCTCGTCCACTAACACGTATTTGGATATTTTAAAAAAGGAAATTTTTTTTTTTTTTTCCAAAAATATTTTCGTCCACACATAGCGTATCTGTTTTCAAAAAATATTCAGATACATATGGACGGTACCAGAATTGTATTAACTGCACAAGAATAAACTTGGCTCCTCAGACAACCCTTTTATATGTATACCAACCTTTATGAGAAATGGTAAGTCACTCCAGAACGAACGATTTGGAATGACATCTGAACCTTCTTTATGTATGGCGTACTTATTCACAACGATACCAAGTACAAAGTACATAACTAGGAGAGAGAAAAATCTAAACGAAAAGAAAAACTTCCATGAACTTTCGTGTATCTGGGAGATATTAGGACGGCAGATTGGGGGAAGTATTAAAGGACATCCGTTACCCCCTTCTCTTTGCAAAAACAAATAAAAAAATCTGGAAATGACTAGCGGTTACTAGTGGAACGATCGAAGCGAAGTTAAGAAGGAAACTTAAACACAGTGTAAAAAAGTTTGTAGCTGTACATCAGGGCTTACCATTTACTCGGAAAAACCGGAAATTTCGTTTAGGAAAACAAATGGTATGTGTCATTTCCATCATGCAACATGTTTTCCATTTTCCCGCTCTTTTCGGTTCTTCCGATAGACGCGTGTACCATTTGTCGAAAGTAAAAGTTTCCCGCTCTTTTCTTAACTTTAAATCAACCTACTGGGAACAAGAATGCTCCCTCCACAAATCAATAACATTAAAAAAGTTATTCAAACATTGTTTAAATTCGAATTCGATCAGAAATATAAACGTTTTTGTATGGTTAAAGGCGGCGCTTATTCATAATTTTGGTCTTAGTTGCGGGGCGCTTATTTAAGGGCGGCGCATGAACGAGAGAAAACGTTAAATACGAGACCTGAGAACCCTTATTGTGGACCCTAATGAGATAAGAGACCCCAGAGATAAGGCGAGACCCCTTTGATTGCCTGTTATCCTTACATGATGAGGAGAATGCTACCAACGCTAGGACCATGGCCAGATGAAAAATAACTGGATGAATAGCTACATTTCCCAGCACAAGAACACTTGGAAGTAAAAGTACCAGTCTGTGGAATCAAAGATATAAATACATCAAGAGTTTGTATTTTGCTGCAAAATTCCTTGCATCGCGAACCCTTGGTTTTCATAGTTCAGTAGGATTTGGGCCCGGCAGAGGGAATCCTTGTTGGAAAATCCACATACTGTAACTCTAAGAGACACCAAAAGTTTTTTAATTGGGCGTGGCTTTATATTGTAGATTTTAAACCCCAAGAGATACCATACTTTTAAATGATAAAATAGTGTCATTCTTGTTTATATAATTTTAAAAGAGGGGAGTTAATATTCATGGATTTTCTTGTTCGGCACACTAATAGATCGTTTTATCAAGGTTGCGTGCGCATCCAAATTTAAGGAACTTTACGGGCCACGATACCAGAACACGAGCATTATCATGCATTGATATGAACTTTTTTCGATAGGAATTCACAAAATCGATTATTCTCCTCTTTAAATATAAAACTGACTAGTGGCCCGTCAAGTTGGATGCGCACGCGACCTTGAGAAAATGGTCTATTAAAAACATACTAGTGAAAACAGGCTTTTAGATATTAGATTCAATATAACCTATAAGATGTACCAAATCGCAAATTGAACCCCAAAAAGACACAAGCATCCTCTATACTTTCACCCGGGGCCCCACCCCCAGGGGCTTTTACAAATCTCTTTTGATGTGGGACACAACTTTACAAATATTTAGCTAAACTTTTTCTTAATAGACGACTTGCGCTAACAGGTAGTCCTAAATTCCCTAAAACGAGCAGTTGTGTGAAAATGAACTTTAGAAATGAAAAAAGCAGCTCAACATTAGTAAGAGGGCGAAGTTTCAGCTCATAATGTTGACTATAAGATTAATAATAATAATATAAAATCGAATATTTTATAAGGATTTGTATGGGGAAAAGGGCTGGATGGCAAAGAGCACATTATTATACTGCTCATACAAATCCTTATAAAATATATGAATTTATATTTAATGCCATTTCTCCTTTTTTGCATTTTATGAGCTAAAACTCTGCCGAGCTACTAATATTGAGGTAGTCTTTTCATTCCTAATGTTCATTTTAACACAGCTAATCGTTTTAAAGGAGGTAAGGTCCTCTATTATGTCAAGAAGATAAGCCAAAGGCTCATAAGCTTGAATAAATAAATGTCAAAAAACTTTGTATGTAAAATACAAAATTCTCGTTCAACTCTCATATTGTTTTTTCCCCACAGAAATTTTGTTGTTTCAGGGTATCAATAAAATTTGAAAATCAAAAATTGCTTCAAACCTCATGGATACTCACATATTTACTTTCTTCACCTACACCAGATTCTGATATCCCATCCCCAAAGGAGCCTTTTTCTGTTGCATCACATTTTAGTGTCACCTTGAATTGCCTAAAACAGTACAACACTGGCTCTTAATAAGTACATTAGTCATGAATGATCATTATCACTATTTCAAGGCTGCTAAATTACTTGAATGAAAAAAATTCATTCCATATTTTCATTTCCCTGTTAGAAGAGCCTATTTTCCTTTAGTTTAAAGCCTTTTTTCTTTTGCTTTGGAGGTAGAAAAATAGGAAGTACTATTTTTAAAAGGAAAATAGGCTCTGCTAACAGGCAATATTTTCGTATTCATATTAAATTCACATTTATGGACTATCTGAGACTGCAAATTACTTGAATAAGAGCTGTTGACAACATAATTAATTTTGAGAAAGCACCAAAGACATATCTTTTTACACTTGTAAGCTTATTTATAATTTTTTCTAGATTTACTAATAACTGAATTTATTTTGCACATGTAATTTATTCAATATTATTACTACTAGCTTATTCTAGAGCATTTATCAAAATATTTATCTAATATGTATATATCTTAGTTTTGTAGTTGTACAGTGCATTACATCATATATATACATATACACTGAATCCCTAAAACTATGACATGTTTGAGATATATACATATATACATATCCCCATTTTTCCTATTGTCTTACCTGGATTTTCAAGGAAAGACAATAGCAAAATGGGGGATACATATATATGTATATATATCACTAAATTGTCAGAGTTTTAGATTCAGATTCGGTGTATATATATATATGCCTAATGTATTTTGCGCTATACAAATATAAAAATTATTATTATTATAATAAAAAATTCCTTACATATTTTGGGGGTTGTCCTGGTTCTCCGTTTTTCCTACCTTAGCAAAATAACTGAACTCTTCAAAATAACCCTTCAAAATTTGAACATGTAATGAAGGAGGCTACAAGCTGTAACAGAGGTGGATCTAGGATTTTGAAAGAGTGTGGGAGCTATCATTGATCAAATAATAAACCAATTGTCCACTTCAGAAACGAGCAAGACTGCATGAGTTTTGAATTTTAGTCTAATTAGCAAAAGAATTTCATCATCTGATAAAGCACCCCAATATTAGCGTGTTTGTGAAATTTGAATGCACTTCGTTAAGAGCCTGAGTTACAAGCCTCAAAAAGTATGAAAATTTTACAAAGAATGTATGCTTACAGGAGACAAGTGAATATAATAGTTGAGCACGCCCCACCCCCTACCTTCTCCCACATACTGTACATCCTTCATTGTATAAACTTAAGTGTTATTAATTGAATAATTTATCTTCTTTACTTGTAATGTAGTAATGATCTTTTGAGCAGAACCAAAATTATTAGGCAATGGCATTAGTAATGCAGCAAAAGTTACTTAAATGAAGGATGCCCATTGTTTTTGCCATTGCCATCATATCCATCTAGTAACAATCAAGTGTCAATCTATTGCATAAGGCCTATTGAATCCCAGACCCCATCCAGTAACAATCATGTGTCAATCTATTGCAAAAGGCCTATTGAATCCCAGACCCCATCCAGTAACAATCATGTTTCAATCTATTGCAAAAGGCCTATTGAATCCCAGACCCCATCCAGTAACAATCATGTGTCAATCTATTGCATAAGTAAGAGTTAATTACCTCGAACAGAGGCAATAAGCCATATACACCCCGAGGGCCGCAGGCCCGAGGGATGTATAGGCTTATTGCCGACGTTCGAGGTAATTAAGTATTTTATTTATCAATTGACACGGTTTTCTATCAAATGTTGCTCATTATAAATGCGAACGGTCTATATATAGTTATTAACCGGGTTAATAACTATATATTGACTCGCATTTATAATGAGGGTTATAACAAAAATAAAGCCTTGTGAATAACAAAGAAAACCGTGTCAATTGAGAAATAAGACCTATTGAATCCCAGACCCCATCCAGTAACAATCATGTGTCAATCTATTGCAAAAGGCCTATTGAATCCCAGACCCCATCCAGTAACAATCATGTGTCAATCTATTGCAAAAGGCCTATTGAATCCCAGACCTCATCCAGTAACAATCATGTGTCAATCTATTGCAAAAAGCCTATTGAATCCCAGACCCCATCTAGTAACAATCATGTGTCAATCTATTGCATAAGGCGTATTGAATCCCAGACCCCACAGGTAAGAGGTGAATAGTCATTACAGCTACAGTGAATTACCCTCGATTTTCCTACACCAAACTACCTACAATCCTACAATACAGAGTCCATTGTTGTACAATTTTATGATTACACCTTTTGCTGTTCATTAACAGAAAATGTACATTCATTTGTGCTAGTAGTTGTATCAATAACGTGTAATGTACTTTCATCAACACCACAAGTAACATCATTAGCGCAGATCAAATTTCAATAACGATAATTGAATATGCGTGTACATTCATAGGCATCAATGGACAATCAATAGCGCGTTTGTACATTCATATGCACGGAATGTATTTTCTTGTGCGCGAAATTAAACTTCAATAACACCAAATGACAGACAATTGCATTTATAGACAATCATTTACCCAAAAGTGAAAATTCATTAGTGCTATTAGCATAATCATTGACAATCTATAACGCGTTTGGATAATCATGAGGGTCAACGTTATATTCTATAGCGTGGTTCGACAAACATTTGCATGATTCGAATAAACAATAAGAGAAATAAAACAATCATTAGCGGGTTTTTTTTGATTTTTTTTTTATCACTTTAATACATATACTGTAAAAAACTCAGGAAACTGCCTCCATAATAGCGGCTGCGTAGGAGAATAGCAATTAGCTCACTTAAAGCAGCAATCAAAGCCGACCTCAGCCGTCCAGAGATCCAACAACATACGAACGATCGGGCTGAGGCAAGACGACAAGGGATTGCTTTAGGTCTCTACAGAAAGCAGTTGCTAATGGAAGGGTTCCAGAGAAATGTGGTAACCATCACTATCGCTAAATGTGATCAGTGGTTCAGATATATGCAAACGTATTTGCCACGATGTATAAATGGCGAAGAAATTGAAGGTTAAAATAGTTTTTTTAAAAATCGCTAATGATTGTTTTATTTCTCTTATTGTTCATTCGAATCATGCAAATGTTTGTCGAACCACGCTATAGAATATAACGTTGACCCTCATGATTGTCCAAGCGCGTTATAGATTGTCAATGATTATGCTAATAGCACTAATGAATTTTCACTTTTGGGTAAATGATTGTCTATAAATGCAATTGTCTGTCATTTGGTGTTATTGAAGTTTAAGAGCGACTGTCCAGAAATATCGAGCAAAATCGAAAATTTGTGGCCACAATCAAAAAAATAAAAGTCCTTCATTTTTGGTCTGTAGACACTGTTTGATGAGTTTATGAACGTACTGGGGTCGGTTTTTCGATCTACGTAAAAAATCCGGATTTTTTTTGAAAAAAACGATTTCACCCCGTGTCGGTCTAAAAATTGCTCAAGAAACGGCTGCGAATTACGCTTTCAAAAACATTCTCGCTCCAAGTGAAAACCCAAGTTACAATCAAATTTGCAACTTAATTCAAGAAAAGGGGTGTTGAACAATTGTTCCAGGTGATTTTAGACGTTTTAAACTAAACTTTAGATAGAAAAAATTGCATTCTTCCAGCACAGTTATTCACAGTCTCGATTTTACCTCACATTTATAAAAGCGATTTTTCGCATGTGGCCATTCTCCAATTTTTACAAAACTCAAGCTGTACAATGTTCAAATGATAGAATAACACGAACTACAAAAATTAGTTTGGGTTTTTCCACAGGCCTTATGAAAACTTTATGCGAAGTTGGAAAAATTTGCCATGTAAATATGCAAATTAGCAGTTTGTTTACATCTCCACACCACAGATCACGGCCGCGAAAAAAGTCATCTAAAATAGTTTTAACAGCTTATTAATCCACACATTAGCCTATCTAAGGACTATCTAAGTATGATTGGCCTTTGTTATTATTTTAAACGATTATTTGTTGAAGTTAAGCCTACACTTCCGGTGTTGAAGACACTCAGCTTGCTTGCCTCGGTGGCATTCCATCGGTGCGTAGTAAACTTAGTAATCATAAATGACTGTTAACATGCTCTATAAACGTTACTATTCCTCACTAGTGGTATCCAGCTTATCACATAGTATTTTCACATACTGAGTATGCTTGAAAGTTTGCATTACTTTGTAAATAAGCAGGGATCAAACCTGTAAAAGCGGATAATGTGAGCTGATGGCGTGACAAACGACAGTTTGCGCGGAGCCGGACGTGACGTCGTTTGGTACAGTACGTTTTTTATTGCCTGAACATCTTGTGATTTGGCATAAACTAAAGAGAATCACTCGTTATCAAGACTCTCTATGAGCTTTCAATGATATTGTTCTTTACGACAAAAAGACCCCGATTTGAATAAGGCTGCGTTCATATTGTATATGGCAGAAGGGGCGGGGCCAGATGAAATCTTTAAATGACAAAACAATTCTTAAGACCACCCAAAAGTCCCCCAAAAAATAATATACCCCCCTCCCCTGGCAAACTCTCGTAGCTTCATCTAAATATTTTGCATCCCCCCCCCCCCCCTATTTCTCTGAAAAAAGGTTTTCAACCCACCCACCCCACCCCCCCTTTTTATTGGTAAAACTTTTTCCGATCCCCCCTAAATTTCATCTGCCCCCCTCACCACGACTCTCTGCCATACATTATGAACGCATCCTAATGTCTCATGGAATTCAGACATCAAAGAACTAGTTTATATAATAAGTTAACTGGAATCATCGAACCACATCCCACATCGATTTGCAATCAAGTAGCTTGCGTCCCTCGGGGGGGTTGGGGGGGGGGGGGGGGGCAAAATCAGGGGATGGGTCACATAATTTTGAACTCCTTAAAAGGGGTGGGCTGTTGATAAAATTTGACAACTAAAATGGGTGGGCCTGCAATTTTGCTTCTAAACTGGTTTTGGATCATCAGGATTTTCAGCATCATTTTATGTGGGCCACGATAAAAAACACTGATTCTATTCTGATTTTGCACACCCCCACCCCCCCTATATTTTATGACCAGTCCCTAGTCAATGATGTAGTAGCGTCAAGCTTGCACAATTTCACGACTGAGCACTGCGCAAGTAGTCATGGCGTCGTATAGACCGTATATATTAGTCAATTTAATGCTAGCAATCCACCAACCTTCCTGAACCAACAGTAAGAAAAACACCAGTCTCTTTTAACACAGTTTTCGATCCACTTTTGCTCAAACCCCACTCTGCTTTTGGATTCCTTTTGACATCGGCTTTGTGCAAAGAAAGAGTTACGGGTACAGAACATTTCGCTGATGTCCGTTTCCAGCTGACGCCCAAACGCACGGTGATTCCGACAGATTGTAGGGCTGTCTATGTTTCTAGAGGGCTCAAAAATACATACTCTTGCGAGAATTAATTCGACCTCGGTTTCAACTTCAACTATACTAAAACATCGTTTGTCCTCGGCGATATCCCGTTTACATCTTGTCAAAGGAACGTTAGTGACAGATCTACTTCTTTCTTTTGGGTCAAACCCACAATGACCACCAATGATAGCTTGAAAAGAACATGATTCACGAGCCTCCATAACTGATGCTCACCATAATTAACAAATTTCTATACTGACTATAAACACTTTGTTAAATGCTGCTTTTATTTTTGTCTACCTGGTAAGGTACAACAAATTTTTGGAATTTGATTGAAACTATCAAATTCCTGGACATTTCGGCCACACACGCGTCATGTTCAGATCACAGTTCTATCAAATCGCACTATCGACATAAAATGTTATATATATATATATATATACTTTAAAATGTATTTTCCTTTTTCTCATAGTCTTATATCAGATTTACGCTTCCACGAAACCAGGCGAGTCTATCATACATTCGATCTATTGTACAGCCATGAAGCTAGTGGGGTAGGGGAGGGGGAATTGTATACCCGTCTACAACTGCACTCATACATGTAACCAATTTTAAACATGACTTCGATCAAGCAAGAAAACATATGACAGCTAAAAAAAAACAAATCTTGATAATGAGTGATTCTCTTTAGTTTATGCCAAATCACAAGATGTTCAGGCAATAAAAAACGTACTGTACCAAACGACGTCACGTCCGGCTCCGCGCAAACTGTCGTTTGTCACGCCATCAGCTCACATTATCCGCTTTTACAGGTTTGATCCCTGCTTATTTACAAAGTAATGCAAACTTTCAAGCATACTCAGTATGTGAAAATACTATGTGATAAGCTGGATACCACTAGTGAGGAATAGTAACGTTTATAGAGCATGTTAACAGTCATTTATGATTACTAAGTTTACTACGCACCGATGGAATGCCACCGAGGCAAGCAAGCTGAGTGTCTTCAACACCGGAAGTGTAGGCTTAACTTCAACAAATAATCGTTTAAAATAATAACAAAGGCCAATCATACTTAGATAGTCCTTAGATAGGCTAATGTGTGGATTAATAAGCTGTTAAAACTATTTTAGATGACTTTTTTCGCGGCCGTGATCTGTGGTGTGGAGATGTAAACAAACTGCTAATTTGCATATTTACATGGCAAATTTTTCCAACTTCGCATAAAGTTTTCATAAGGCCTGTGGAAAAACCCAAACTAATTTTTGTAGTTCGTGTTATTCTATCATTTGAACATTGTACAGCTTGAGTTTTGTAAAAATTGGAGAATGGCCACATGCGAAAAATCGCTTTTATAAATGTGAGGTAAAATCGAGACTGTGAATAACTGTGCTGGAAGAATGCAATTTTTTCTATCTAAAGTTTAGTTTAAAACGTCTAAAATCACCTGAAACAATTGTTCAACACCCCTTTTCTTGAATTAAGTTGCAAATTTGATTGTAACTTGGGTTTTCACTTGGAGCGAGAATGTTTTTGAAAGCGTAATTCGCAGCCGTTTCTTGAGCAATTTTTAGACCGACACGGGGTGAAATCGTTTTTTTCAAAAAAATCCGGATTTTTTACGTAGGTCGAAAAACCGACCCCAGTACGTTCATAAACTCATCTAATAGTGTCTACAGACCAAAAATGAAGGACTTATTTTTTTTGACTGTGGCCGCCCCGTGCTCGATATTTCTGGACAGTCGCTCTTAATTTCGCGCACAAGAAAATACAATCCGCGCATATGAATGTACGAACGCGCTATTGATTGTCCATTGATGCCTATGAATGTACACGCATATTCAAATATCGTTATTGAAAGTTGATCCGCGCTAATGATGTTACTTGTGGTGTTGATGAAAGTACATTACACGTTATTGATACAACTATTGGCACAAATGAATGTACATTTTCTGTTAATGAACGGCAAAAGGTGTATAATCAATGTTATCATAGTAAAAAGGTTAATATCCTCACCTTGTATAATCGTTATAAGTCACTTTTTCATAGGTCATCAGTACCGTACCATCAGGATTGACAGAGAAAGTTGTATCAGGCTTTCCAACAGGAAACAGATCTGGTGTACGCTGACAAGCCTAGAAAGGTAGGTAGGAAAGTAGAGGTTGGTATTTTGAGTATTACACGGGTAGAGATGTTTTAAATGGAGCATCTGGTAGAGTGCGGTAAAAACGAAAATTGTGCAGAAAAGTGCAAACATTTTTGGAAATAGTGCACAATAATGTGGAAATTCTAATTAGCATGTTTTAGAATATTTCTTTTAGAAAGTTGAATTTATTCAAAATAAAATCTTAATTGTTATTCCTGCTCATTCCTGCCAAAAACATACTGATTTTTATTGATAACTATGATTGGACAAGAATGGGCTGGATGGCTAAGGAGTAGGACGTTTGTCGGTTGAGCGGGTCATAAAAATGAAAATTTTTGCAAAATTTTAGGCTAAGTGAGCAATTCGAGTAAGCTGAAACGAAAGCAAAGATCTAAAGGATCTGAGAATTCCAATACCTCGCCTGAGGGAAAAAAACAGAGGAACTTTTCAGAAGATGAAGTTTTCCAAGCTCTTGACATGGCCGACTGCATGGCTTCCCGCTTAGAAGAAATAATGATGAAATTGGACAAGCTATGTGCTATTGAGAATAAGATAGATGAAGTGGTTGACTCGCTTAAAGTAGTTGAAAAAAAGATATCCAAGCTGGATACGGAGGTTGTACGGCTCAATACGAAATATGATGAAATCAAAGATAAGCTCTCTGAAATGGATGATGGCATGAAGCACTTGAATAAGGACATAGAAGATAACAAGGAGTGGAAAGGTCAAGCGTCTGCTGATATAGCATATCTCAGGGCTGTGAAGATGGACCATTTCGAAATCAGCAAAATAAAAACCAAAATAGATTACATGGAGGCTTATTCACGGAGAGAATAAGCCTTAAAGTTTGTTGGCATAACGGAATAGATCGCAAGGATACCAAAGAAGTTTTGCTGGACTTTCTGGAGAGGGAGATGAAAGTTGAGGAGGTAAGGGAAGTCGAGTTTCAGCGAGTGCACAGACAAGGCCAAAGGAAAAGAAGGCCAACCAAGAACCATAATTGCTAGTCTAAAATGCCTTACCAATGTTTAATAAAGCTTTATTTATGCTAAATAAGTTATATATGTGTTACAGGTTTGACAATTCCCTTAAGTAAAAAACTCCGGGCGACTTGACCATACATTGCAGGCGACTTGACTCCGGGTGAGTTGACTCTTGGGCGACATGACCGGATACCGTTCTAAAATTGGGTGGGAAATGACAAATCATGTGGAAAAAGACAAATCGTGCGGAAAAACGATAAATAGTGTGATTCGGTGCGATTTTAGGTCAATAGTGCAGAATCGCACTCTATCAGATGCTCTGTTTAGCCCTTGAAAAAATAATTAGCATAATATATTATGCACTTGAATCATTTGAGCACCTTAGAAATAGATCCTGTATAAGACCAAAGATAATTATTAGATTTGATAATATCTTCATGATTTGCAAATATTGTATCTATTGTGCCTAATCTTCCTTTTTGTATAATATCTTAAGTAACACAGGAAAAAAAACCAGATTCCCAAATTGGGAATTGTTGGGAATTTCCTTGAATTCCCAATTTGAACACCAACGTTGGGATTTACTATGAGTCAATAGCCCATTCGTGCTAGATGACTAATTGCTAAATAAACTACTATGGTATAGTAATGATCAAACTTACATTGCTGCCTTTACATGGTCCTGCAGCCTTAAGAGGAGTACAAGGGTTCCAGTCAAATTTGTAGTCTTTATTCACTGTATCTTTGATTCCTGTAAAACTACATGTACAAATACAAAATAGATGCATGCATGAGATATATGGAAATTTATATCACTTACGACCATATAGCAAAGTCGATAACCCTTTATAATTATATAAGTGAACACAATAACACCATTGCTAAGAATTCTTAAGAATTGCATTAAAAAGTAAAAATCCAGGACTAAAATTGCATTAAGTGCAAGAATATCAATAATTACATTTTATAATTAAGCATAATATTCAGGGTATTCAATAGAAGCCGGCAACCAGTGAATCTCGAGGAGTATTTTACATGAACATGCTGCCTATTTTGATTAAAGCTCGCCAAAATTTAGGGAAAATGTGAGAAAGATTTGATCGCTGCTCCCCGCCTATTTATTACGTTTTGCCACTTATTCAAGCTGGTATTGAAAACCCTGAATATTACATGGCTACTTGGTATTGAAAACCCTGAATATTACATGGCTACTTGGAGATATGGATTTTATCAAATCAATCAATTTTATCCTTTTTTTTAAATGGTTGGAAATTGCCCTATTTTACTATGACGTCACATCAAAACAATCTATTGTTTAAACGCAAAGGATCATGGTCGTCGGAGGGGGTCAAATCAACGCAAATTCACCCAAAATTGTTCTAAAACCTGTATCAATAAACGAAGAGAAGTAGAATAGCCAGCAAAGGCTCAGAATATTTTTTAGTACATATTAACACATATCATATCAGATTAAACTGTTTCGCTAGGAGCAAATTGTGTTGAATTTTCTATTGGATTTGGCGATTCTATCCCCCCACATAAACAAGCAGTGACGTCATAGTGACATTACATTTAATACAGTACAGACACTCAAACCATAAATATTTCAAGTTTTTTTTTGACATTCTTTCTTAACTATCAAATCACAGCTGTCTGTAGAAACAAAGGAATCAAATATTTTTTAGATGCCATACAATCACAACAAACAGCTAAAAATCTTTAAATGTTATATTTTTAGCTGACTGTGTGGACTAATGAACTGCTTGACGCTTATTAAAACCTCGGTAAGAATCTGGCTCCCAATTAGATGATTTGAAAAATGTTAAAAAAACTTTGAAGTGTTCATGGTTTGAGTGTTCCCACAGTAAAAAAAAACTAGCATAATCCATGGCTGGATGATCAGGCTGGAATTTTTAAAATGATTTAAAGCACATACTCATTAATAATTCATAAGCTTATGGTCCAATTGGAGCCTCCTACACGTCACATGCATGGACCTTTATACCCGATTAAGTCCTCTTTATTAGTATTCAAGTGATTTTATATTTAAAGACACATGTGTCTTTATATAAAGACACATGTGATCTTTATATAAAGACCACTCGAATACTATGAGGATGACTTCATCAGGGATGAAGTATGCATCCAAGTTTAGATGAAGACATAGAGCTTCATCAAGGTCATAGTCAACCCTAATGATCTTTGACTAACGTGCCTGTCTTTGCCTTGACACGCAATATGCAAGTGTGGGAGCTTCTATTGAATCTGGTTGCGCATGCCCATGACGTCAAATCTCTATCGAAGTATAAAAATTCATGTTCGTGATGTGTATGGTGGTTCAAGTTGAACCAAAATCTTATAAATTGTTCATGAGTTTTTGAAGAAATTTAAAAAACTCTTAGATCGTGTTTTAATTTATCAGGTCTAAAACCACTTAGCTATGCCTCCTGCTTTTATACCTGATAAAACACTCCTACTCGTTTTTTAAACACTACATTACTGCCAGCTATTTAGTGTTTTGAAATCCTTGACTGGCAGTCACTGTCTAGTGGGTGTGAAAATATTCCAAGTGTCTCAAAATTGAGGCCGAGTATACTATGCCCAGGTTTAACTAGGAGACAAATTTGATAAATAAAATGTCCTTTGGAACTGCTTCGCACTTCTTATAAGACAGTCTGATAGTTTGGTTCCCAGGTCAAGGACATATTAATTGAGAACTATATTGACCTTAATAAAGTCTCTTGTTTTGGTGGGTAAGACACTTAGGCACTTAGACAAAAAAATTATTTTGTAGTTCCCATAGCAACTAAAAGTGCAACTATTCTCACTGCATACATAATTGGCATGTCACATAGGAATTTAGCAATTCCCCATTTATGGACATTGGAGTTTGCGCAGTGCGGGTGTAATGCTTTGCAACTCCTCCATGTATAAGCGCTACACCCAGATCCTTGAATCATTCCGTCGGAAGCTGCCTAAGGAGAGAGTAGAAGATTCACCCCAACCACCTCCCCTGGTGGCAGTTTACAACGCATCGCATGCTTTTTGCATGCTCATTGCCATCAGTTACTGTCACCTTTCATATCTCAATTCCTGTGACTCAGTAATGAGTATGCAGTGAGGATAAAATACTACATCAACCAAGGCCACCCAAACAAATTTTAAATCAAAATCACAAATCACATTTTTGATGCCGAACAACAGATGAATTGGGGAATTCTGGATTTTAAACTGTTTCTTGTTCACTTCTTATCATACACGCACTCGTATAAAGTAAAAGATATGCTTTTAAAAGAAAAAATTATAAAAATTTGTACAGATTCTATTCTTTAAATACTCAATCGTGATTGGCTAATTTGTCTGGGTGGGCTTTGTTAATGATCAGAATAGAGTGCATTTTTTGTGTATAATCTAAGTAATTATTATTAGATGTCAAAGAAAACTCTTTGTCTTCAGTTTTGCACTCTTTTGCACCATGCACTTATTTGGTTCGGATGCCCCCTTATTCTAAAATAACATTACACCATAACCGATCAACCTCAATCAATGTGCATGAAATTAAATATGTTTAAGTAAATCTAAATAACACTTTTAAATGCATGAGTATCTACTGGTGCATAAATGTATTTGAGAAACTGCAAGAAAATTATAGAAAATGAAACATTAAACAGAAGATTGATAAGCTTTATAATAGTTAGGAAACTGAAAGTACTTCAGACCTTGGTGTCCCGTCCTTGTGATCTAAATCCTGCAGACTTATAATTATATAAAAACTATTTGTCTTCAGTTTTCCATGCATTCTCAATCTTAGGATGCCCCCTTATTTTAAGATAACATTACACCATAACCGATCAACCCCAATCAATGTGCATGAAATTAAATATGTTTAAGTAAATCTAAATAACACTTTTAAATTCATGAGTATCTACTGGTGCATAAACGTATTAGAGAAACTGCAAGAAATATCAGGAAATTAAAGAAAATGAAACAAACTGAAGATATTTGATAAGCTATAAAATAGTAGAAAACTGAAAGTACTTCAGACCTTGGTGTCCCGTCCTTGTGATCTAAATCCTGCAGACTTATAATCCCTGAACCGTCATCCATTTTGCAGCTACAAGTGTCTAACTTTTTACATGTTTTTGCTGCTGATGTCAGGGAAAGACAGGAAAAACTCAATAAGAAAGTCAGACGACAGAGAGACGGAAGTGATGGGAGAGCCGCCATATTGGATTGATTCTCGTGACTCAGACCACAGGCAGCCCAAACACTATCGACAATCAATCGTACACAGAGCCCACGTTCCTCTTGGTCAGCACTATCGTTTCTCGGTCACAGGGATTTGTGTTCCCCCGAGTTATGTGTTCCTCCGAACACTGGGCACTAGTGTTTTGTGTTTCCCTCACCCCTCCCTATATAAAACATCTTTTGACGCGATTCTCTCACTTTGGGACATTTTAGATGTATTTGTCTTTCAGAACTTGTGAACTTCCTTATTTTTCTCACATTAAATTTATACAAAAGTGTACACCTTTTAAATGTGTGTTTTTCAGAACTTGTGAACTTCCTTATTTTCCCCACATTAAATTTATACAAAAGTGTACACCTTTTAAATGTGTGTTTTTATAATGAGCATGAGCATGCGAAAAGCATGCGATGCGTCGTCAACCGCCACCAGGGGAGGTAGGTGGGGTGAATCTTTCTACACTCTCCTTAGGCAGCTTTCAACGGAATGATTCAAGGATCTGGGTGTAGCGCTTATATATGGAGGGGTTGCAAAGCATAACACCCGCACTGCGCAAACACCATTGTCCATAAATAGGGGGGATGCTAAATTCCTACGTGACACGCTAATATGTATGCAGTGAGAATACTAATATCTGAATAACAATCCTATGAATCTTCTTTTACTGCTCTAAAGTAAAATATATTACTTCTAAAGCACGGAATTACATCCTCAGCTGCTAAGCCAATCTATGAGCCCAGAATCTATGAACACGTTATTTAAATATATATATGGGTACTCTTGCGCATGAATGCACATTTTGCGAGGAGACTACAAAAAAAAAAAAAAAACAAAAAAAAAACAAAACAAAACAAAAAAACAAAACAAAACAACAACAAACAAACAAAAAAAAAACAAAACAACAACAAACAAACAAACAAAACAAACCAAACCAAAAACAAACAAACAAACAAAAAAAACAAACAAACAAAAAAACAAACAAAAAAAACAACCAAAGGCATTTTATGACTGTGCTTCCACAGGCAACCCAATAATAATATACACCCTGTGTGCAGACCTCTGGTCGCAGGTTAGCTGATTAACAAACGTCACTCGCAAAGGAAACCAATTATTTTGCTTATGGCATTTATAATGTGATAGGTAACTTCAAAATTAATATTTCTTGATAGTTATTGGATTTATTTCAAGAAAAGATTTGCAGAGGAATGATACATGGTCTGAAATTAAATATAAAACATTACGTCCAAGCCGAATAGGTCTATCCTCGCCTACACGAAGTAAATCATTCTGACAAATTTTTTTGTGCATTGAAAAACCATTCTTGGGCATTCTGTGGGAGAGGGGTTCGAGTTTGAGGGTACTGAGGACGCATGCGCAAATCCACTTGGTAACCAAGATCCAACTCATGTTGCCCCCAAGGTATATGCGACAAGTCATCATGAATTTTAGGCGCACTTAAAAAGGTATCATGCCAACTCTCGAGTTGAGGAGGTCGTTCTATGATAGGATAAGCCCGTGGTAAATGTGCAGAGATTGTTTGCTCTTGATGTATAGTCATTGTTGTTAGTTCGTCTAGTATGGGTCGTTGTTGTTGTAGCTGCTGTTGAGAAAGTTGTTGTTGTTGCTGTTGTATTTTTTGTTGCTCTTGTTGTTGATGTATTTGTTGCTCTTGTTGAAGTTTTTGTTGTTGTTGCTGTTGATGATGTATTTGTTGGTGTTGCCGTAGTTGGTGTTGGTGTTGCTGAGGATGTATTTGTTGGTGTTGCCGTAGTTGCTGTTGTTGTTGTTGAGGATGTATTTGTTGGTGTTGCTGTAGTTGGTTCGGCTGTGGATGTAATTGTTGCTGTTGCTGTAGTTGGTATCGTTGTTGTCGATAATGTATTTGTTGCTTCTGTTGTAGTTGTTGCTGTTGATGATATATATGTTCTTGCTGATGTGTAAGTTGTTGTTGATATTCGGATGGCTGAAAACACACTGGCTCCGTAGTGCGAGTTGAAAAATTCAAAGAATGAATGGCATGCCCTTGGTCTATACCCTGACCAATAAAAGTGTTTTTCAGCGGCGGCATCGACGGACTCACGTTTTTTTGCGCTCTAAGCAGCAACCCTTGATAAGAATCATTTACTGAGCGAAAAGCC
Organism: Actinia tenebrosa; assembly: GCF_029948245.1. NCBI lineage: Eukaryota > Metazoa > Cnidaria > Anthozoa > Actiniaria > Actiniidae > Actinia > Actinia tenebrosa. Next base: position 19,486,899 of record NW_028292581.1, read on the forward strand.
TGTTTAGGCATCATAGCATGCTGTTGATTTTCCAACATAGGCGAATCCCGGATGAAAACTGCCTGATTTCGTAAGGACTTTGATAAGTCCCCTCCCTGCAGCTGTTCAGGGAATATTTCTTGCCGGTTTGACAATGTCGGAATTACTTTGGCATTCGATGATGTGTTGATGCTAAGATGTTTATTGTTGATCATGTGGATCGAATTGTTATTGGAAAAAGAAGACTGAATTATGTTGAACTCGTTTTCCTGCTGTTGCGGCTGCTGATTCTGTTGCAGGTTTGGCGTTCGGAAGGTATAACCAAACTCGTCCTGTTGATACGATTGCGGTGGGGCTTGAAATAGTCTCATGGGAGACCCATGCTGCTGTGAACTGGCACTGCAAGCAAGTGGCAAGTTTATAGCGGATTTTTCTTGTGGGAAATTTTCAATGACTCTTCCGACGGCTAACGCTTCTGTTGTTCCATCAAGGGGATTAAGCTTCGCTTCCTTGGGTCGCTTTTGAATATTTGGTAAAGGGTCCTTCATGTGAGGAGTCGACGATAGTACCACAGAAGTAGAGGAAGGAACGCATCTTGTAAAATTAGGTGGCTTCTTTGAATGCTCTAACTTTTTTGCTACTTTTATTTGCGAGACAAACTGAATTTTCTGCTCATTTTGAACTGGCGTTTTTGTCGTATCGTATTGCTTTTGCTGCGTTTGATGTATGGTTGTGATTGCAGGATTCACCATGTTTACATTGTTTTCGTCTTGATAAGCAAACGTTTCTAAACTCTCATTCAGGGCTGAGCGATGTTTTTGCCTCGGGGATGGCTTGACAACAGCCACATCCAAATCACCCGATTTTGGGTGCAACTTTGTAAATGCACTGCCTATGTTAATGGCATTATCTCCATCACCAGACGTTTCATTGGTAGTAGTCTTCAGAGCTAATTCCCACATCTCCTCGCCAACTTCTTCTACTTCTTCTACTAGACATTTCAACATAGATGAAGAATTGCCATCATTCTTTTCTATTTTCTTCGTTGGCAAATTTGTCCTTGAAGAACGATTTTCGCCCGTCTCTAAATGGAAATCAGCTTTTTCTTCTTCACCTAGTTGATTCTTCTCTTCTATTTTCTTTGTTGGCAAATTTGTTCCTGGAGAATGATTTTCGTTCGTCTCTGAATTCTGGATATCAGCATTTTCGTTTTCACCAAGTTGATGGTCATTGTTATTTTCTATTTTTTCCTGTGGCAAATTTGTTCCTGGAGAATGATTTTTGTTCGTCTTTGAAAGGACATCAGCATTTTCTTCTTCAACAAGTCGATTCTTCTTTTCTATTTTCTTCTGTGGAAAATATGTTTCTAGAGATTGATTTTCGTTCGTCTCTGAATGGACATCAGCTTTTTCTTCTTCACCAAGTCGATTCTTTTCCATTTTCTTCTGTGGCAAATTTGTTATTGGAGAATGATTTTCGCTTTTCTCTGAATGGACATCAGCTTTTTCTCTTTCGCCAAGTCGATTCTTCTTTTCTATTTTCTTCTGTGGAAAATGTGTTCCTAGAGATTGATTTTCGCTTGTCTCTGAATGGACGTCAGCTTTTTCTTCTTTACCAAGTCGATCACTCTTTTGTATTTTCTTCTGTGGCAAATTTGTTATTGGAGAATGATTTTCGCTTGTCTCTGAATGGACATCAGCTTTTTCTACTTCTACAAGTTGGTGATCTCCTGTCTTTTCTTGATGTGAACCTTTTACCTTTATATTTATATTTTCAAGATGTGCACTCTTATTTGCAATAGAGTCATCTAGCATCTGTAATCCAGTTGCATTATAATTAGTTCCAGGAGAAGACGATCGCTCCGACATCGGCAAATTATCTGGGTTGGAGTTAATCACAGGAGATGAGATCTCCTCTTCACTGGTCGATATTGAGCATAATGGGTCATCAGTTCTTGTCCCTGTCTCTTGATCATCCTTAATCGTTTCAATGAGATCTTTTTTACCTTGAATATCGTCAGTTTTTGAATCTGTTGATGAATGCATTTCTGTAATGCTACCGAAATTCAGCTGTCGCTTAGCACTCGTGTGAATGCTGCATTCACTTTCCATAAATGTTTTGCCAGTTTGCGGTGTTGTAGTGTGCTCAAATACGCTCTCATTCCTCGCTTTGACATTGCCCTCATCTACCTCCGAAGAGTCCAGCATTTGCGGTGAAAAATCGAATTTAGAAGTATCGCAATGAAAGCACACGGAAAAAGACGATACATCGGTCAGTCGTGAGGAACAACACGAAGTTGGAATGTAAAGTGATTGATGATGGCGGCCCGTTGTGTTTTTCGCTTTTGAAGGCTTTTCTTCTTTTTGTTTTCGCAATAGTTGCTTCTCATACCAATATGACGAAGGTGTCACCATTACCAGCAAGTCATTCCTTGTCATTTGGCCAGTCTCTAAGGGGTTATTACAGCTAGTTGAAGTATTCCACAGATCACCAAGTTGTAAGGAGCCAGAAGTAAAGTTTTCACTACTACCAACGCAGTGTTTGTCTGGTATTAAAGTGCTGGAACTAATTCCAGTTCCTTCTGTCATGTTACTATGCGCCATTTGATACTGTTGATGAGTGTTGTTACTTCGGCTATTCAAGATATCGTCTCCATTAACGATAAGTGAAGCCTGACTGGCCACTTTTTCATTTAATGTTGATGATCCTTCTTGCAAACTGGTTTGTCCCGTTTCTTTTTCCTGGTCGAAGGAGAGTCGTTTGCGTGTTTTCGCTTGGTTTTCCCGTTCGTTTGCTTCTTCTGTTTTTGTCTTGCCACCACGTTCATTTACCTTCTTTGTATTCGTCGAGAGAGGAACAGTGTGCCACAAGACTGATACGGCAGCTTTGGTTGACAAATCTTTAGTCGTAAAAGGCTGTTTTGTTTGATCTGAGACATTAACGAAAAATGACGCTGTATATTAGAACTTTCATAAACCTCTACTACTGTAATAGTAAAATAAGACGAAAGTTATAGAAATAAATAAAGAAATGAGAGAACTTTTTGTAAAAGGAAAGGAGAAGGGAGAAAAAACTGAGAAGGAAACGGAAATCATACTTTACAAGGAAGAGAAGGAGGGAAGATACCAAGAATTCAAGGCTGAATCCAACTACCTCCTCTCCTCCATCCCCCTCTCAACCAATCCCCAATCTCGTACCCAGAGTACTCTTTCAGCGTCTTCCTGCTTTGTCCCAGCCCTCTGGTAAAAAAGCCGGATGACTCTGGGCTCGCGAGATCAATCTCCCTCCCTTCTCCCCCCTCTCCCCAATCCTCCCTCTCCCTAATCCACGGAGAGCCTCGTTCACAGACTACATTCCAACTCACCCTCAGGTCTGTAAGCTTCTTCTCCATAAGAAATCCATTCCTAAGGAAGAACAACAATTCACTTATATTAACATAAATGAAAGTATATATATTGCACTGCTCGGAAAACTGAATTCTAATTTAGTTGGCTCAGTACACTAGTAAATACCACTATCATTGAAAGACAGCTGTGTCAAAAGGCGGATTCAGGGGGGCAAAGAAAACAAAACTGAAGAATTAGATGCTTATTTTTATTGTTTTCCGTTGTGTTGTCGGAAGAAACTCAATTAGCCCCCCTAAAATCAATTAGCCCCCCCCCCCCTAAGAAAATTTTGGCTGGATCCGCCCTTGGTATCTAGTACAAAGACATGCAATCCCATGGCCTCAAATGGGGGTGGGGAGCGTGCGCGGTTACGGTGCTGTCTCGCACCGCTGTATAGATCATGTCTGGGGTCGCGCTTTCGATTCTCCCATCATGAAACACATATATCATTTGAGTTTGTTTGATTTTTGTTCTCTCCCTTGTGTTCTAGATAATTAATGTCAGTAGTGGTAGTGAGTGTGATGCGAACCTTATGGAAGATCCCTTTACGGGATCCCTTCCTAGGCACTCTGCCAAGGCCTGATACTCAGGTTATAAAATATGTTAAACTATGATAATCAAAACATATTCTGAGCGCGCGAAGATTCGCAAGCACTATTTGCAAGCACAAACTTAGTAAAATATAAAACTACGAAAATCACAGAACTTACACTCGACGTCATAAACCAAGAGCGGTGATCCTTCAAATCCTGCTCACTTCCAAGTGCATTCTTGGAAGATGGCTTTCCTCCGATGTTGCTCTCTCTGGAATATAATTGGGTGACGTAATCTCCACACAGCTGCTTGAGAAGAGACTGGACCTGACTGTCTGCGTACCCTTGGTAAGGCATTGTTCTTTCGTCATCATACCTGGAGAACAATTCACCAATTGAATTATGAGGGGTAAGGACGAGACAATGGTTCGATTAGGAACCTGGTTTTAGCTGGTGGGTACCGGTAAATACCCCCTCCCCATCACAGACACTTGTTGAACTGTAATGTCTAATTGTGTACACAAATACATAACGTTGTTATACACTATATACATGTAAAGACAGTTTATTCATTTCTGCGATTTGAATTTTAGTTTTGGGGACGTAGAGGAAAAGTTAAGAACATAAAGATAGACCCTATATTAATGTTGTTCGCGATTGGAGCCCAAATGTAGTCTGTGCACGCCGTTTTTCAAAACCTACCGTTTCCAAGCAAAATGATCTTCCTCGTCATCACTAAACTCTCTTTTTCTTTTCAAACTTCCATCACTTTGTTTTGCATATTCATTGTATGTCCATCGTTTTTTCTTCTTCATCTGAGCAGCATCAGCTTCAGACCTATCTTCTCTTGTGGACGATGGTTCTGGCAACCTTCTTTCCTCGTCCGTAGCATTACTTGAGCGTTCTTCGACTCTATTCCTCTGAATGAAACGTCTGTCATTACGATTGCGTCTTTTTCGGATGGGAGCTCTTGGGGGATCAGCAATCTTTACGACAATATTATGAATCCAAGAGCTAACAGGTGCCTCGGAGATCTGCTTTCTTATGCTTGATAGATCTCGTCGCATTCTCGGAATGGGAGATCGAAACCTTTGGGTATCTTGATTCCTTGATTCTCGTACTGCATGCTCTGATTCTCTCTCCCGAGACGTACTTTCTCGAGAGTTTCTTCGCCAACGTCCTTTTTCAGGCGAAACACTTCGTCTTGAATTACGACTACGATAGTAAGAACCTTTCGAATCATCATTATCATCGTCATCAACGTGTGATGGATTTGCATACTTGAACTCTCTGTCTATAGACGTTCTTTCTCGAGACCTTCTTCGCCAGCGATCTTTTTCAGGCGAAACACTTCGTCCTGAATAACGATGAATGGAGTAAGGACTTTTTCTCTCATCATCACTATCGTCATCAACGTGTGATGACTTTGCATACTTGGACTCTCTGTCTATAGAAGTTCTTTCTCGAGACTGTCTACGCCAACGATCTTTTTCAGGTGAAACGCTTCGTCCTGAGTAACGACGCCGGGAGAAAGAACTTTTTCTTTCATCATCACTATCGTCATCAACGTGTGATAGCTTTGCATACTTAGACGCTCTATCCATAGACGTTCTTTCTCGAGATTGTCTACGCCAAAGTTCTTTTTCAGGTGAAACACTTCGTCTTGAATAACGACGCTGGGAAGAACTTTTTCTTTCATCATCACACTCGTTATCAAAGCATAGCTGCTTTCCATACTTTGACTCTCTCTCCAGAGACGTACTTTCGCGAAACTTTCTTTGCCGACATTCTTTTTCTAAGGAAATGCTCTGTCTTGATCGACGGCGATTTGATATACTTAGTTTTTCATCGTCATTTCTGGTTTCTTTATCATCATTATTTTTGAAAGGCTTTCTTCTTCCTAGTGTAGTTTGTTTACTCGTTGCGTCATTGTATTCTGCCGCACGGTTTTGATATTTAAAGTCATCGTAAACTTTCTCTTTATTTGTATAAGTCATCGATTCGTCTAAAGTTTTTAGCCCACTGCCCGTGGATTCTTGTTTTCTGGCGATGAGATTTTTGGTGTGTTTGTCACTAGAACTAGACTTAGTGACAGAATTGAGTTGTTCGGATTTTCTCTCTTCGGCAAGAAAGACTAGTTGTTTGTGTTCTGGAGATCTCCTAACCGGACTGGCGTTAGCGTCTGTAGATATAAAAGAACCTGGATCTTCGAAAATCCCATTGCCGGGAATAGAGCTTTTGTATGTAGTAGATCTGGATTTCTGATTCTTCGAAGACTTTTCGGAAAAACTTGAACCCAAACGAAGATTATTATTAGCGTTTGTATTCTTAATTCTTTTGTTTGTGGTCAGTGAAATCGTTTGCCTTGGACTGTCACACGTTCTCGTCTCTTCATCTTTTAATGGTTTTTCTTGACTCCCAACATAATTTCTATTTTTTTCTTTGAGATTGTGAAAAGATATCTCTCGAGAGCCCTCAGGTTTTTGTTCGTATTCCCCTCTTGAGCATTCATCGTGCAACTTAGTATTTTCTTGAGCTTTTTCAGAATAATTGCTGTCATTCCATGAGCTGTCATGCTCTGAGGTCATTCTTTTATCACTTATGCACCTGTTGGCAGCGTCGTTAATTGAAAACGTTTCCTTCTCATTTTGACCATGAAAAAAATCTCGTTTATCACCGTCGTTTTCGCAGTTTCCTTCAGAGGTTTTCATACCTTTCGGAGAATTCGAGTCGAGTTTTAATGAATGTCGTAATTCGCATTCATTAAGTGACCTTCTCTCAGTATGACTGATTATTAATGCATCATCCCATATTTCTCTCGCACTTGTTAAACTGTTTACGCTATCTACTTTTTTCGCAGTAATATTCCACTTCATGCTAAATTTCCGAGCATCCACAGAAAAAGTGCTTTCTTTTTCGACCTCTGAGTTCCTATCAGCTACTGCGTTTTCAATTCCCTGAAGACTTTTACTGCTGTGGACACATTTGGGAGACATTTCCCTCCCTCTGTTTCGTATAATTCGGTTCATCTGACAACCATCCTTCTTCTGGTCGTTAAAATCTAGCACTTCAGAATCTGAACTACTAGATTCTTCACTTCCGGAGTAGCTTATATATGAAGCAATTTTTTTGCGCATGGCTTCCAACGACTGATCAACCGAGTGACAGTTTACTTCCTTGACCTTTTGTATGTCTAAGGAGCTTTCATAGTTTCCTCCTAAAGAAAGACTTGAATCCTTTTTTATTCCCGTCGCATGTATTACAATAGTTTTACTTGATAATCCATTAATCAATGACTTCCCTACGTCTTCACCGCATAGTATTTTCCTTGGGTTATTAACATAATTATTAGTGCCGTTTGAAAGGCGGTTGTTTACAAATGCAGTTTGCCTTTCGGCAGTCGCCAATTCTTCACACACGGAAACCTTGGGATTCTCAAAGCCTTTAAAAATTATTCCAGATTTTGAAGAACTTCGAACACCATGAACATCTAGGTTTGGGTCTTTCATATCATTTTTACCAGAGTTCGTCAGCCTTTTCTTAGCCGAGGTTGCGTCCTTCAAAACAACCTCCATGCTAGTGTGATGGATGATTCGCTTCTCGGTATGTTTTGTCAGTCAGGATTTTTCACCTTTCGTTATATTAAACTTGTGAAAAAAATATTTTTGGGAAAAATCATCTGCGTCGGTGAACAATTTTTTTCGATGTCTGTCCTCTAACTGAATCAGTTACCGGCGATTTTTTTCCAACCTGACAAGGTATTTTATTCGCAGTGAATCAGAACCACGAATGGCTTTTGACTGAAATGATAAAGTTTGAAAGGTTTTACAGCCGGAAACGAAGAGCATCTAGACATCACAAGCATCTCAGGCTTCAGTCTTCACTAACATCTCTAACTGGTAGTGTTCAAATGACTAGTGACCAGAACCACACAGATGGGTTATTTAACTTGGTAGTGACCAATGTACATATTTATGTTCACATATTTACACGACAATAATCCCTCAAGCCAAACACATCGCTGGAATACATATTAAAGACCATTTATCACGATAATAATCTTCTCTTCCATAAACAGCAAATTCAGGTCGAATTTAAAACCTTCTGATGACGGCCCGTAAGTTTTAAGCTCAACATGAATAAATTCAAGTATAAAACATGTCTACAATATAACGCCATAGCACTCCCCAGACAGATGTTTTGGGGTAATAAATAAATCTATTGTATAGTAATTAACCAATCATTTTACGCCCTAGACCATAAATATAATCAGCGTAAGAAAGAAAAAAAAGTATAACAACACATGTTTATATCAATACATAAACAGATAAATATAAATGGACAATTTGATTTTATCTTTTATGACCTTACCTTAAAGTGACGCTGTCCGAAATATCTTACGCGTACAGAGAAAAGAAAATCATCTTAAAAAATGTTTCTTTCACATTGGAGAAGGGAAATAAAGGAATAAGAAAGTGCTGAAGCCCTTTCATACATTCCATAAGCTGTCTTTCTTTTTCTTTCATTGTTTCTGTTCGTTTTTTTGAAGTCCATATTTGATCAGTTCTTTTCATCTTCGAAATCCACTGAAGTGACGACCGCTGGCGATATAAACATGACCAATAGCGTGACAACAGAGTTAGTTGATCTTTTCTCGTTTATTCAAAAAATTCCAAACATTTCTATAAAACTAAAAAAGTATTATTGCTTTCCAAAACTTGGTTTGTCATACATATTTTTTAATTTCAAAAAAAAAATGAATTAGAAAAAAATTCTTTTTTAAACATTGCACATTTTGGGTTCCCTGTTCCAAGTGTGGCATGCGGAAAACTGGGTGTTAAAAAGTCAGTGCGCATGTTTCGGACGCGTTACCGCTGTTCTCCATTTGACGTTTTGAAAACATTTTCGTCAAAAATACTACAAACTTTGCTCTTTTTACCCCAAATTTCCACACTTTTCTCTCGATTTTTAATGGTAAGCTTGTCTTTAGATTGTATTTTGATGTATTATTTCATTCGTTTTTGATTTTTTGTGACATATTTTGTTAATAATAGTAACTTCTTCAACATCTCTTGTTTAGTCACTTGGACCATGTGCACACGTCCAAATAGTTTACATACTGTATAGTTTCAAATTATAGATCTCTTTTTTAACTTATTCATGTGTATTTGTGCGAATAATCTATGTCTGTTATCAGCTATTACCTTGATTCAAAAGGGAAGAGGTTTTAGCTCGTTCCGTATGGCATATTTAATCCGATTTTTGTTTTTAAATATAAAGTTTTCGAACAGTCTGGGAATTGCTTGCATGAGTTAAGCCTAAGTTTATAGAAGATTAAAAAAAAGATGTGTTTGTGTCTGACAATAATTTCTGACTTCAACAGAAAATGGTCATATGCTAGTTTAGAGGATTCTTCTCAGCCATGGGTCGTGATAGCAGGTGAGTTTTTTTAAACAATTTGAAACTTTAGTGTTGTTACAGTATGAGCTTTAACGTTTAAATCACAATTCACAAATCCTGCATTATTATTCGCTGAGCTGCTTGTGGTCTATCAGTAATAGACCACTTGTAGTGAAAAGTGTTGGTTTTGAAAGCCAAAACGATGATGGCTAACTCAGGTCCACAACCTTTTTCAAAATTTATTCATTCCTTGTGCCTCATGGGCTATTAACTCCTAGACCATTCTATAGTCATCTTTTAGAAACATTTTCCCCTTTAGTCTTGTCACGTGAATACTGTTTTCCCCCTTCGTTATTATAAGCTCTCAGATTCATATTTCTGAATTTAAATTTGATATTGATGAAGTGGATTATGCCATGGTTTCAATTGGTTCGTGTAGCTGTAAAATCTATTATGGATTTCAAGAGTTTGTTACCTGTGAGTGAACATGAGCTCAGATTTCAACTTATTATTCTTCTTCTAAGCTATTTTTCCTCAATTTTCATAGCAGTTTTCAAAATTACATGAACTTATACGTGTGATTGGCTCGCTGAAATTTGTTTTCTTAACTTCCATTATCCAAAACGGATCAATTGCATTTTTGACTGGCGGCAGTGAAAAACCAAATTCGAATGGGCAAATCACAGCTACTCAATTTGCATCATATTGAAAATTACATGTACTTTAAAAAATCAATATGGGATCTGAATATTAGTTGTTAACGGTAATGTTGTTGGGTGTGAACCACCTTGGAAAAACCATGCTTGGTAATAAAAAAAGTATTGTTTATTTGATACAATATTGTATTTTGATCAGACGGAGTAGAAGATCCACATCCCCAAGTTATGAAAGAAGAAGACGCTCAAGAAGTACAGAAAGAGATAAAAGAAAACGGTCCAGAAGTCGCGATAGGGAAAGGGAAAGAAATCGCGACAGAGACCAAGAACGAAAAAGAGACAGAGATAGAGACAGAGATAGAGAACGAGGAAAGGAAAGAGAAAAAATCAGGGGAAGAAAAAGAGATAGAAGAAGATCAAAAGAGAAAAATAGAAAGAGAGGGCATAGTAGTTCATCAAGTAAGAGTTCATCAAGTCGAAGTCGGAGCAGCAGTTCTGAAAAGAAGAGCAGAAAGCGAAGGTCGCGCAGTAAAAGTTTAGAAAGAAAACGACGCCGTCGCAGTAGGGAAAGGAAAAGAAAGTCACGAAGCAGAAGTGACAGTTCTTCAAAGTCAAGATCAAGAAGTAGGGAGAGAGAAAGCAAAAAGTCTAAAAGCAGGTGAAGTGGAATAAACAAATTAGCTTATGTGTTTCCTTGAGATCTTGTATTAAATTCTGAATTGTACATTATTTGTTGACAAAAAAAGTTAGAACTGCATTTATATATGAATCTCAAGGTTAGCTTTAGCCTTTCTTGTTTGGACAAGAGCTGCCAAAATAATTCAAAATTGATTTTAAATTATAATTAGACACCAACTAGGCATAAGGGTCTAACAATCCCAGATTGGAAATCCTATATATACAATGTAAGCATCCAGTAATGCTAATTAATGGTGATTAATTTTATACCAAATATGTCGAATACTAAATTTAAATATCTCACACTTTGGTTGCTTTTCTTTAATCAGTAAAGACAAAAGAAAACAGGATGACGAGGAAATTCAAGATAAAGACAAAAAGAACAAAGAGGTGAACTAAATAATTAGTCTGACTATCAAAAAATACCTTTCTTACATGTTAGTCAATTACGTAGAGATCTGTAATTTAAGTAACAATGTCTAGCCTTATGTTGACTTACTGGTCGATTTAAAATTTCAAGTCTGATTTGGACTTCATTTTTTTCTTCAACCAAAACCTACAATTTTGCCATCACAATGAATTCACTATGCACATTGAGAAGCATTGGCCAAATTAGTTGGCCTACATTTAACGATTATTTGGCGAAGGCGAAGTGATTATCAGTGAATACTTACACGTACTGAAGGGGGAGTCTTTGAGCGGAGAGGTAAATATTCACCATTATAATCACTGAGCCTGAGAGGAATGATTGTTTTTGAATAATTTTAGACTTGAATATCAGAGAAAAATTTGAAATTCAGGATGAAAAACGTTATGGTATTACTTTTGCTCTGGAAAACTTTGAAAAACCCTTCAAATCTCTGCTTGTGCAGTCGTTATCGTCTCTGAATCAGGGCTTATGAGATAACAGCCGATCATTTGCCGGTCACGATGAAAGAGGAATGATAAAGATTGTATGTGCATATGTTTGGGGCAAGTGTCAGGGCTTAAAATAATGGCTGGTAAGTCACCAGTCATAATGACTGGCCAAATTAGGTTTAGCTTGTTCATAACTTATTTCTGGCTAAACATTACTGGTCAAAATGACCGGCAAGGCAAAGATTCTCTCTATATTTATTATAAGTCTAGAATTATGCTAAATACTTATAACGCATGATAATTGTTATGACCTAATGTCTTTGATTTGATTTTAAGTCCGAAAAAGAAACATCATCTGAAGCTATCGATAAGGTAAGAATGTTGTTGGGTGGGGGGAGGGGGGGTACAAAAATCATCCAAATTTTAATTCAGCTGAAACTTTTCTACTCAGGAATAATCAGAATTGCTAAACAGGAATTATCCTTATCAAACTCATTAATAATTCATGAGGAAAACACAATAGAAATCATGACCATGAAGAGTGTTGTAAATCAGATACAGAATCCTGTTCATTTGCATAAACTTTAACTTGGATTTTCTTGGGCAGATTCACTTTAATTTTGAAAATTTTAGTGAAACACAAAGGAACTAACCTAGACGTTTGATAAGCAATCTACAGTATTCGTGTCCTTGTTGTATCCAATATACAAACTCTCGGCTATGCCTCAAGTTTGTATATCAGATACAACACGGCCACTCATACTGTATATATTATTTAAAGGTCTAATAACTAGGACTAATTCCTCCCCATTTCTTTTAATGGGAAATTATTTCTAGTTTAATGTTTAATCTAAGTGGTATTTCCTCATGAAAGTTTATGATTTGAATTTATTTAGCTTCAGCTTGTTAAATTGATATAATAATTTTCTAGATCTCAGAGCAAAACCAGCTTGACCTTGAGATGCAGAAGAGAAGGGAACGGTATGTTTATTAGTATTCTTCAGATTTACGTATTTATTTATTTATAGTACAAATTTAAAATCCACGATAATTAAGTAACTCTTTATTGATCTAACAGAGTAGAAGCCTGGAGAGCAAAAAAGAAACGAGAACAGGAAGTCCAGGATGCTCAGAAAAGAGTACAAGAAATAAGAAAGAATAAAGTATGGAGTCTGGAAGATGACGAGGAAGATGATGAAGCTGACAATGTTATTGATGAGGTGATTTTGTGTATACTGTACTTATTGCTGCGATTTAGCCTCCTCTTGCTTCTCTCCTCTTTCCTCTCTCCAACGGTGGCCCACAACTGTTAAGACAAAATATACCTTGTCATAGCAAACTTAAACTTATTACAACAGGGATTCAAATAACAGCTGATCAGTAGTCGGTCATGGTCACAGGCCAAATCAATTTTCACTTGGTCATACCTCATGTTACCTGGTCAAAAGGCAAGGCAAACATTTGACCAGACAATTCACAGTTCTGGTTGCCAGACAATATAACTTTCCTGAGATAGAAATCATCTATTTTTATTTTAATCTACTTAAAATTTCCATGGCTTACTACTGTACTCTCTTCTCTCCAACCAACTCTCTCTTGAGTTCTCTTTCTTGTCCCTTGCCCTCCTCTGTCTCTCCTCATTACTCCATTCCTCCCTTCCTCCAAATGTTGATCAGTTTTGCCCTAACTGGATCATATACATATACCTTGGTCCATAACCTTGTCATGGCAAACTTAAAATTTCCATGGCTCCAACCAACTCTCTCTTGAGTTCTCTTTCTTGTCCCTTGCCCTCCTCTGTCTCTCCTCATTACTCCCTTCCTCCAAATGTTGATCAGTTTTGCCCTAACTGGATCACATACATATACAGTAGCTTGGTTCATAAACCTTGTTATAGCAAACTTAAAATTTCCATGGCTCCAACCAACTCTATCTGGAGTTCTCTTTCTTGTCACTCCTTCCTCATCCCTTGCCCTCCTCTCTCTCCCTCCTTCGTCTCTCCTCATTCCTCCCTTCCTCCAAATGTTGATCAGTTTTGCCCTAACTGGATCATATAGCTTAGTTCATAAACCCTACAATGTGACTGTTTTTCATTTTCACATTACTACCATTTTTTCTTTTACATTACAGGAAAATAAAGATGAAGAAAAAGGTACTGTATAAGCTGGCTTTAAATCATGTTACCTGTATATCAATATAGTTAAAACTAAAACATTTCTTAATGAAAAATTTGTTTGTTTTCAAAAGATGATTCAAAAGATGGGACAAATGGTAATGTGAAGGAAGAGGTAAAAAATATGAATAATTATCATCGTCATCATCATCATTATCATCATCTTCATCATCATTATCATCATGGTCATCATTATTGTTGAAAAGTACATGCATTCATTTGGTTACCATAATACATAATCTAGTACACCTCCTTGTAGTGTAATATATTATAAATATTATATGAAATTAATGTTTTGATTCAATCTTTTGACATTGTTACTTAGGATGAAGACGTAGATCCTCTTGATGCATTCATGGCTACAGTCAATAGCAAGGTAAGCCTTGATGACTCTCATTTTAACATGTATAACGAGAGATAATGAGATTCTTGTCTAAAATTGTGTACCATTAAACCTGTTTTTTTTCTTAGGCTCATAAAGAAAATCCTCTTGCGCATAAAAAAGTTGGTAAAGGAAAGGCTACATTCGTAACTCACGTGGTGTCCAAGAAATCTGTCGTAAGTGGAACTTTCACTCTCACTTTTGTTCAGCTACCTTAGAGGAACCCCCTCTCCCTCTGTGAATCACCTCTGAGTGACGTTGGTTTCCTCATTTTTAGCTCTTGTACTCCATTTTACTTTCACTCTCCCAGTCCCCCTCTTTCATTCTAATACCACAGGAATCCCATCCAATATTTTTGAACATTGTGTAGGAGAAAAAATAATTTGTAATGTTTTTGTCTTGTTTAAAACAAGGTAACAAAATCAGCAGGAAAGAGAGGAGAGTTGATGGAAGTCAATCCAGACGCCTTAGAGGTAAGTTGAATTTAATTTAAATGAACTCTATTTTCAATTGGTTCAATAGTCTGGTCAATAAACCTCTTTAGCTTGGGCGCAGCGTTTTTCCATTTCAGACCATGTGTCATTCCCTTGAGTATCATTTCTTTGTTTAAAAAAACACTTGAAAAGATGCATGAATATGGATACAACTGAAAGGAAGAATGTTATTCTCAAGAGAATGACACATGGCATCAATGGGGAAACATTAACCCCAAGGTATAAAGGGCCATTAATTACACCATGCCCTCACTGTGCTCTGTCATTATTAAAAAGATATAACTAGCTAAAAACTAGTGTGAGCTGCGTCGGTGTTTCTAATGAAACAGTAATGATGAAAAGGTAAATTATACATTATTAAACTTCAGTTCTCAACCAATCAGAGCTTGCATACCAAAGTGACCACATCCACCGAAAAAAGCAATGTTATTTATTTACATGTAGTTATTCATTTTACTTTATAGTATTCATCCGAGGAAGAAAAAGAGGAAGAAGACTTAGAAGCTACATACTCTGGATACAAGACCAAAAAGAAAAAGGTATATTAAATAAATTTGCAGTCAGGTTGACGGTTCAGGGTTTTTTTTTATTAAGGCCTGGAGATTGGAAAATGCTCCAGTGACTGGAGCATAATTCTCTGACTTAAGGACGGTGCCTACTAATTGAGAATCAATTATTTTTTTAAATGACTATGTGAATTATTTTAACCTATGAAAGGGTTGTCAAATTCTGGTTAGAAAAGTAGGGGTCACCATGCATTTAAAAGAAATAATAAGGCTTAAAAATCGTTAAAAAGTGATGACGTCATGATTTTAGTAACACCAGGAAAAAAAAAAATTTTCAAAAGATTTTGAGAAATTTCTAATTTAAATCATCCTAAATGACTGACACTTTGTTTCTTTACTAAAATATACCCAATTCTACCATTACTTTAATAGTTGGCTATAACATATATAATGTTTTAGCTTCGTGCTCCCTATTTTCGATCAGTAGGTACATAAAGATTGTGTCCATATTCTTTTCAAAACCAATTATTTTTTATAAATTTCATTTCACGAGTCTAATTTAGCATTTACTCTATCATTTAAACGAAGAAAAAATAGGGGTATCCAGGCGTTTTTAAGAGATACAAATTTTTAAAGAACATTATTAGGGATAAATCTAATGCCGAATGCGTGACAAGCGTTACACAGCATAAAAAACGGCGTGACAAACTCTGTTTTCGGCGCGTTTGCACGTCAATCTAAACATGCTGCTTCCTGCCATGCAAGCAAAAAACACAGAGAAAAACTCGATATTTATAAGCTTTATAGTTCCAGGAAGACTATTGGGTTTGAAGTGAAGTTACTATTGACTTTTTACTTAACAGCAGAAAGGAATTTCTGAAATATTTGGTACGTAATAAGATGATTTTTTAGATTGAGAACTCCAAAGTAAAAGAATTTCATGATGAAGGTGTTTAGCGACCAAAAAAAGATTTTCAAAACTATAATTACACACCTAGATATTAATAAATGGTAAATTTTCAATTTCATATGTATTTCTTGTTTGTTTTTATTCAAGTTTTATATGATTAAATCTAAACAAACGTTAAAAAGCTTTATTATTGAAAGGATTTGGTTTTTTAGAACTATGAGTCTGTCATTTTTTCACTGAAACTTGCCCAAAAAACCTTATGATTCTTTGTCAATAATACTTAAACCTTAGCAAATTATCTCTTTAACAAGCCTGGGTTATTTAAGATCGTTTTCTGTTTAACTTTTATTGAAAATGAACGTTTTGTTTCGTGCAATTCAAGTAATAAATTTTGAAATTCCTTGAATGTAGATGCGCAGTACGTGTGCGCGTGGACAATAGTAGGCACCGTCCTTAAACCACCACGATCAGTACTCTCTGACTAGTTCATGATCTTCTCCAATTATTTCAAAACTTAAATGAAAACCCTGTAGTTTAAGCTGGCTTATGCCAGAACAACTTTGGAATTCTCGTGTAACTTTTCAACCACAAGTAAAATGATGAGGGGAAATTCCAATTTTCTTCCATGCAAACTCCTGTAATTTTGTTCTTTCTCTGGCTCCCACCCCTCAGAAATTCCAAATTCCTCTGTGGGGGGAAGGGGTATGGATAATTTGTGGAACTACACAATATTTCATATATATTATCTTTGGTTACAGGATTTACAACCAGTTGACCATAACAAGGTGTACTACTCATCATTTAGAAAAGATTTCTACGTAGAGGTCCCTGAATTAGCCAAAATGACTCCAGAAGGTAAGAGAGGAACAATATAGATTGTATGTGCATATGTTTGGGGCAAGTGTCAGGGCTTGTAAGTCACCAGTCATAATGACCGGCCAAATTAGTTTTAGCTTGGCCACACCTCGTTTCTGGCTCAAGATTACTGGTTGAAATGAGCAGCAAGGCAAAGATCTAACCAGACAAATTCCAATTCTGGGTTGATATTGTCCGATTTCCGGCAGTTATTTTACCACTCTTTTCATTGCTATGCGCTGATCAAGACAACTGTCATGTCGCGTCAGGGTAATTGGGCAATACACTTCTGTCAATCAAATAAATTGGTCTGTACCTTTATATTCTCTGATTGGCAGGAGTGTATTGCCCTATTTTCCTGTTGCTACTGTTGTCTTGATCAGCACGTACCAGTGAAAAGAGTGCAAGTTCTGAGGGTAGCTTTGTTAGGGAATCAAGTGTGTGCAGGTTTATGGTGCATTGTTTTATCACAACCATGTAAACATTCTAGATAACAAAAGTTTTCACAAAATTCGTACATATTCCCAGTCAGCCATAATGCACTGGCACGCCTATGTCATGGTTGGCATTCTTCACCTACATAATTTTCAAAGCTTTTTCAAGATCTGGTGGAGCAAATGTTCTGCCAATAATTTGTTATGCAAAAGTCTTCAAATTCCCAAAGTTTCCTAGCTTTCATTAAGTTGAATTTTCTAAGAGAAATTCTCTTTGTGACAATATAGCTTTTAGGTTGTTCAACTGATACCCATCACAGCTTTTGAAATCTACCTTACACCTTATATGTAGTTAGATCCTTTGCCAAAATTTATAAAATCTTGCAGAAAGCATAGTGGGAAAAGTAGAGGAATAGGATCCTCAAACTTCATCTACAAATGGAATTGCTATGCTATAAAAAGTACATTGAATATCGTTGTTCTGAAACTATGTTTCTGCTGGTGGTTCATTTTGAAATATATGGTTACCTTGGGGTATCCTGGTGGTTTTTTTTTTAACATTGAATATATTTTATTGTGATTGCAAACAGAGTTGGATGAATTCAGATTGAGTCTAGAGAACATCCAAATCAGAGGGAAAAACTGCCCAAAACCTGTCAAAACATGGGCACAGACCGGAGTCAATCTCAAAATCTTGGATGTTTTCAAAAAGTATGTATTGCCTGTAGAATACTAAGTACGAAGTACAGTTTTAGCGAATTACTGCAGTTTTCCATATTCTGCAAACTCAGGCATTCCAACGGCTTGTCGTGAAATGGGTTTTTACTGCTGCTAGTCAAGAACAAAAAAGGAACAGACTGATTATCTTTAATTGATGGCATTGAAAAAATCAAATTTCGCCGTGTGCAGTTTGTGACTACCGAGTTTGCAGAATATTGAAAACTGCAGTAAATCCAGGACACTCCATAATCCATAAATCCATACACTCAGATTTTCTTTTTTAGTCAGAAAAAGTTTTTTTTTTGTAAAAATAAACTCAACCACATTTTACTAATCAATAACTTTAGCACAACAAATTTTTTTTGGATAACATCTGCATTAAAGTTTGCATTCATTTTTGGCCATCTACTAGAAGTTCAGACACTAATGCTTTGATTATTGTTGCAAATTTTATTAAAACACTCTCTTTTTTTTTTATCATCAGAAATGGTTATGAGAAACCCACCCCCATCCAGGCACAAGCTATTCCAGTCATCATGTCTGGTAGAGATATGATAGGTAAGATATGATCACAGGTATACCAAGGTACAGGCTATCCCAGTCATCATGTCTGGTAGAGATGTGATAGGTAAGATATGACCACAGGTATACCAAGGTACAGGCTATCCCAGTCATCATGTCTGGTAGAGATATGATAGGTAAGATATGACCACAGGTATACCAAGGTACAGGCTATCCCAGTCATCATGTCTGGTAGAGATGTGATAGGTAAGATATAACCACAGGTATACCAAGGTACAGGCTATCCCAGTCATCATGTCTGGTAGAGATGTGATAGGTAAGATATGACCACAGGTATACCAAGGTACAGGCTATCCCAGTCATCCTGTCTGGTAGAGATATGATAGGTAAGATATGACCACAGGTATACCAAGCTAGTAATAGGTAGGCTCCAAAGTTGAAGTTCAGAATGATGTAGTCAACTAATGTTTTCCCCCCTGATTTGACAGGAATTGCCAAGACTGGTAGTGGTAAAACCTTAGCTTTTTTAATCCCGATGTTTCGACATGTCAAGGATCAACCACCATTAGACAGAGACGATGGTCCTATCGGTAAGAAATGTTCATGGTTTCCAGCTGAATTGACTGTATTCCCAGAAAGGGCTTATGGGTCAACTATTTTTTGCTTAACATTTTCCTAGCAGAGGCTGAGTACAATGTAGATTTCTCGTGTTGAATGAACTAGAAACAATTTTGATAAATTTAAGAATAAAAAATTCATATTTCATGGATTCCGTTGGCAAAATCATGTGAATGCTAACCAAAGTATTATGTTGAATCCTCAATTCTGGTTGTTCTGAAGGTCAACTCAGCTGCTTTATTCCACATTCATTCTTTCCCATTTTCCCATCCATTACATTGTTTCCCTTTAATTTCTATTCCTCTCCTCGTCTATTGTTTACTATCAATCACATGACTTTTGGAGTTGACTGGGGGGCAAACAAGCAGTTGACTGAGGGGCAACTAGAAGATGTTAAGTCAAAACATGTCAAAATAAGTCCTCAAACTATTTCTGCGACACGAAACAAGAAAACATAAAATCAAAACAACCTCCATATTTTTTACTGGGGTTGGGATCATAAGGGGTCATGAAAAATATTTTTAAAAAAGAGGGGAGGGGGGGAGGGGGTCCACAGAAAAATATTTGAGTCAGAAGGGGGAGGTGATAAAAATACACAGCACTTTTATGATAAACAAAACTTTCTTAACAACATAGGGACCAATTTTTTTAATCCAACAACGGAGAGGGGGGGATGTCAGATTTCTTGTGTCAGTAACCAAAAGAATCCCACTGCCCTGCCTTCCTTTCCAATGAAAGATGAATGGCCACCTCTTTCTTTTTCTCTCTCTTTAGCAATAATAATGACTCCTACGAGGGAATTAGCAATCCAGATACACAGAGAGTGCAAAAAGTTTTCTAAACCATTAAACTTGGGTGCCGTGTGTGTTTATGGTGGAACAGGAATCAGTGAACAGGTATGTGTGGTCCTTGTACATCTATTTGATATGCACCTATTTCAAAAAACGTCGGTTGGATATCTGAAATCAGAAATCTTGGACAGATAGGAATTGTGGGGGGCTGAGTGTTTTCTCGTTAAAAATTGAATATACACTTACCCAGATAGTTTGCCAGTGGAGGTCATCGCTCAAAGTTGATATATCAAGATATTAACTTTTTGCGAACTACAAACAATTTACAGCTTACGACCCACAATTCCTTTCGGTCTCAGATTTCAGATCTCTGACCGACAACGTTTTTTGAAGTGTAAATAATCATTTCAATAAAGATCTATAGTACCGGGCTTGGAGTAGTATGTGCTTGGTGTCGCTTCAAGGGTTCTCTGGTTTTCCTCCCTCCACAAAACCAACTTCTAAATTCATATAGTCCCCTTCACAGTTCCCTGCGCCATCTTGAAAGGTAGCTGTGCCTCTGCATCGAAGCAAGACGAACGGTGAGCTTGCAATGATGGAGACATGAATAATTAATCAAGGTGTTAAAAAAAGGTCTCTATCATTGCTCACCGTTCGTCCCGCTTCGATGCAAAGGCACAGCTACCTTTCAAGATGACACAGGGAACTGTAAAAGGGACTTTTGGAAGTACAGTGGATGAAGAGTGCCTCCGTGGAAATGCCACTGCTAAATCCTATTTAATTTTATTTGTTTGTTTGTTTGTTTATATTGATATAATCCACCTTTATTTCAGATAGCAGAGCTCAAACGCGGAGCAGAAATCATTGTGTGTACTCCAGGCCGAATGATTGACATGCTGACAGCTAACAGTGGTAATGATCCCTTACGTGAAGTGATTATCAATTTAAACTTTTTTGACACTCTAAAGGGTGACACTCAGTAGCAGAGCTAACAAACACTTGTATTCCCATGGTCTGACACACGAACCCAAACAATTTATCTATTACAGCTGCAATGTTCATAAACTTGCGAACTCTGTGTCTGCGTGTTGCACGCTGAAATTTGTTTTTTCGCTGCTGTCAATCAAACCTTATCGGTCGATAACTTTCATATTTTTGACTGACGGCAGTAAAAAAAAAAATTCAGCGTGCAGCTCGGAGACACGGAGTTGGAATGTCTATGAAAATTGCAGTAAAGATATAAATTATGTTAATCCAATAAAAATTTTTCAGAAAAAAATTCTGAGCTCCAAGTGGGATTCGAACCAGTGACCTTCTGTTTGCCATCTATATATCTAAAATATAAAGCCTTACTATGCCCACTTAGTGTTTACGGTCGTCGAAACATTGGCATTTTAGACGTCATCAAAAAATACGTTCATAATGATTAACAGAGCATTCACTCTACTTTGTGTTAACGTTGTTACCACAGGTCGTGTGACTAACTGTAGAAGATGTACATATTTAGTACTTGACGAGGCAGATAGAATGTTCGATATGGGATTTGAACCACAGGTAAGCCTTAATTTATATACACCTATTTCAGAAATCTTCGCACCAAAAGCCTCAAGCAGCAAGCCAAGACCGCAGACAACGCCGGTACTTTTAGCTGTAATTAGTTTATTCATGGTGCATTTTCATTTATTGACTTCACCAATTGCTCCAAGCAAGGCTGCTTGAGATGATAATAATAGAGAGCTATATCCACTTGCATGAACCAAGAATAAATCAATTATAATTAAAAGTATCGACGTTCTCTGGAGCCTTGGCTTGTTACTTGAGGCTCTTGGTGCGACAACGATTTTCGAAATAGGTGTATAATATTTTGTTTCATGTACAGAATTTCACATTCACTCGTAAGTCATCTCTTAGCATCAACTGTTATTTTTAACACATCCTCAATGCAGTTTTTTTTCTCGCTTTCTGATTGATCGACAGCCTTGGTAAATAAGAGTACATACCAACACGTTATGTCAACAAATTTGAATCGCTAGTGCAAAGGAGTGAGCATGCGCTTGAAACAGTTTTTCTTTCCAACTTGTTGTGTGTTTTTTTTTTGTTTTTTTGTTGTTTTTTTTTTGTAGTAGAGAAACAAACTTCCAATGGTTTGGTGCTTTTCTCGTAACCCTCTTGCACACAAGTTATAGCTAAAAGCTTCAAAATGTAACAGGACCTTCAGTTATTTAACATCTTTTCCCCAGGTCATGCGCATTATCGACTGTATCAGACCGGACAGACAAACCGTTATGTTCTCGGCCACCTTTCCTCGTCAAATGGAAGCCCTCGCCAGGAGAATCCTAGATAGACCAATTGAAATTCAAGTTGGTGGCAGAAGTGTCGTCTGTTCAGACGTTGAGCAACATGTGGTGAGTCGAAACTTTTCTAATTGTGCTATTTTGTTATATAGTTGGGATAGTGCGCGCGCGCTGATTGGTCGAAAACTGTGCTTTATTACTGAATGGAGCACGGAAAAAGCTGTTTTATTTGTTAAATAAAACACAATGCTTGAAATGAATGAAAAAGTCATGAAGTTGTATCAGGAAGCACGGGTGGCTTAGCGGTGAAAGCGCTTGCCTCTTGCACAATGTGACCCGGGTTCGATCCTTGAACTCGTATATGAGTAGAGTTGTTTGTTGGTTCTCTCCTGTGCCTCAAGAATTTTTCTCCGGGTTCTCTCTCTCCTCAAAAATCAACTTCTAGTTCGATCTAAAAATTACTCTGTGTAAATCTAGTTACCCTTTCAAATTGTGTAGTTTTTTTAGTTTATTTGATTTTGTTTTTGGGAAGCATGGGTTGGTTTGCGCACTGTGGATGGAAAAACCGGAACGAAGCTGAAAGAAAAGTTATTAATTTGTTCTAAGGTTCAATAATTTCTGTCTTCCAATAGATGGTGATTGAAGAAGACAATAAATTCCTGAAGCTGCTGGAATTGTTAGGGGTTTTCCAGGAGAAAGGTTAGAACATGTCTATAACTGGTGTTGTTTGGGGGTGAATTGTCCCTTTCTTGTGGTAAACAAACGGTTGCAACATACAGAATATTACTTTTATTGTATATTTATTATAATTATATTCATTTATTTATCATTGTAAACGAAAAAAAAAGTGGTGATAACTAGTAGAACTAGCGTGGACTGCGTCGGTGTTTCTGAATAGAACAGTAGGAACTTGTAGATAAATTGCATCACCATAAAAAGCTCTGTAAAACTGACGTTTCGGACGTTAGTCTTTTGTGCTCCGACGAAGGACTAACGTCCGAAACGTCAGTTTCACAAAACGTTTCACGGTGATCCAATTTATCTACAAGTTCCTACTGTTTAAAAAATAAACAACAACAACAAAAAACAAACGAAAACAAAACAAAACAAAAAAACAAACAAAAAAATTACTGCGACATAGCGTAACATTGGAATGGTTTTCCATTGTCTTATTTATCCAATCACAACGCCTCCTTAAGGTTACTGTACTAGATACAGTACAGCTATAGTAAGTAAAATTATAATATGTTGCTAAAGACAGATTATCTGTTTTCCAGGAAGTGTGTTGGTGTTCGTGGAGAAACAGGATTCAGCTGATACGTTGTTCAAAGATCTGCTGAGAAGAAGCTACCCATGCCTGTCATTACACGGAGGTAAGTCTATATCTTAAGGAAAGTACGACTTCTAAATTCAATTTCGATCTACCTGTTACTTTAGGCTTTTCGTCCTCCATGGAGTCTTACACCTGTATCATAAACTCGCCCTCTTGGTTGCACTTATAGTAGTTAAATAATTCAATCATTCAGTTTCAAGGTCAAGATAGAAGACTCAAATAAACGTTTTGCACTATGACGTGTCAGCGCCCATAATACAGTTTTGACTGCCTGTGGTTAGATTGCAGAACAATAAAATCCCTTTGCTCTTGGGAATTAAATTCTTTCTCATGTAAAACGAGTGTATTGTTCCTGTCATCTAACATGGCTGCCGTCACGTGGTGGTGCAAAACCTCTGTAGTGATGGCATGGTGTAGATGTCGTAAATGTCGGAGGGGGGGGACCAGTTGCACGTCCTCCCCCCTCCCCCCTAAAAAAATGTTTGCTTTTGGCACCAAAATTTAATTAATTCATGCAGGATTCCTGTGGATTTGGCGGGAAAATGGTATATCGCCCTATAATTGAGACCTTACTACGCCCCTTAACCTATGGACATCTCATTTTGTCACGTCATGTCTGCTTTTCTTTGGCCTTTCATGTCACTACATCAGGCCTGTGCCGTGACCGTGACGGTGCTGAACCCAAACATTGGATGATCAAACATCTCACTTTACTGTGCTTGATCCTCAGTGGGTTTTGTCGGTTTTGCGCAACATTCCAGTTTCGTTTTAAAGGCAAGGGGTATTAGGGTTTTTTAGGTGTTAAGTAGTCTGCTACGCAGCCGCTATTAGTGTCGTCATGCAACGCTTACTAAGTAAGCAGTTAGGGGAGTGAGCGTGGCGTGACGACACTAGTAGCGGCTGCTTAGGAGACTAGTTTTGAAGGCAAGGGGTATTGTCCCTTCTTTTTCATTTATGAAATTTCAGTTTTCCACAAAATATTTTAAAAACTATTCACGTGTAGACACCACTTAGATGATTCAGTCTGTGCGTACACTGGAACACACGTTTTGCATTGGTTTTATGACATCTGTCCTTTGTTTGGACTGTCTAATAAGAAGATGACTAATAATCTTTTTCACTTGTCTAGGAATGGACCAGTTTGATCGTGACAGCACAATAGCTGACTTCAAGAATGGGGTCACCAAACTCATGGTTAGTATTCTAATATCTTCAAATTTCACGTAGTATTAGCAGTGGACTACAAATAAGATTTATCCAAAACATTTGTCCAAAATTGTAAAATTTAACCGCCACCCGGTTATCTCAGTTGGTAAGAGCGTCGGTCTGTTGTGCGGGAGGTCGTGGTTCAAGCCTCGACCGGACCAACACTCAGGGTCTTAAAATAACTGAGGAGAAGGTGCCGCCTTTGTAATTACATCTGCAAATTGGTTAGACCTTCAGGTCTTTTCGGACAAGGACTTAAAACCGTAGGCCCTATCTCCCGACCCTTCCTAACCTGCAGTAAATAAAAGACATTAAAGAACCTGTTGAATTATTCGTGTAAGAGTGTAAGAGGTTCAACAGCCTATCCCAATTAAGAGGCATAACACTAACGTACTAATAAATCACTCATCATTGTAAGCTGCACGGCTGCTAATAGCGCCTTAATATGCAGCCCGTAAAGTCCTCCACTGCAATGTAAAGCGCATTGAGACAATGTGATAATGCGCTATATAAGAGCCCCATTATTATTATTTTTTTCTTAAAGTCATAGTATTCAAGTTAGCTATGAAATTGATATTAGGGGGGGGGGGGGTATTGGTCTTCCTGCTCATCAAGTTCTTAAAGTGTATATCAAGGGGAAAAATTATTTTCAAAATCACTTATATGTGAACATTGTAGTAGTATGGTTGTAGTATTTTTGTATTTGTTCTTGTTATTTCAGAGATATAAGCATTTGAAATATCTATATGCAAATGAGAAAGCCATATATTACAGTCATAAGGATGATTTGCAAATCAAAAAAACGCCGTACTTTCTACAACAGCATTCTTTTATAATAAATTAGCCTCAAAATAATTTTTTCTTTGATATACACTTTAAGAAGTTCTTTTTAAAAGGGTTTTAAAGTTATTTTTATAGAGCTGGCAATGAATTCCACTTTATTAAAGGGGTTCATAATCCATAACTGCTTGTCATTGTTTTATTTTCTAACAGATCGCAACCTCGGTCGCTGCACGAGGGCTGGATGTCAAACACCTCAACCTTGTAGTAAACTATGACTGTCCTAACCATTATGAAGATTATGTACATCGTGTTGGGTAAAGTATTTCTTTTATAATGTCGTGACTATTAAGGTTTTTTTGTGCTTGGATAGTCTATAAAGATGAGAATTATCTTTCTTTATGTTGCTAGCGAAAAATTCGCGCAACCTCGGAAAGGCCAATAGAACCCTTGCATGTGACGTCAAAGCAGCTCCATCTGGGGGACAAAACAAAAGTATTCCAATCTCCTGAGAATTGGAACATATTGTTTTGTCCCCCAGATTGAGCTGCATTCCAAGGTGCTGCAACGAGTCTATTGATGGTTGCAAGCATTCCCAAGAGAGTCAAAAGACAAAAACATGGCGGCCATTGTGGTGCCGTCAACGATGGATGCTAATGAGAAATCTTTTGTTAAATGGCACAAACATGGCCGCGATAACGTAACGAAGAATAACAATAATTGAAGAATAACAATTGTACATTCAACTTTTGTCATATTTTTTTCTACCAGACGAACAGGACGTGCCGGTAACAAAGGGACGTCATACACTTTTATCACCCCTGAACAAGGAAGGTAATAACAGACACCTGTTAGTTCATCTTATTAATTTGTACTGTCTGAAAAACCTTAAGGAGATGGGAAGGGTTTAGTAAATTAGATGAGTGAATTTTTGCTCAATACAAATTTTATTGACATGCTGATCTAAGTCAGGGCATAGCTAACTCACAGATCGAACCCTGAAACAACCTCTGGGCTGATCTAAGTCAGGGCATAGCTAACTCACAGATAGAACCCTGAAACAACCTCTGGGCTGATCTAAGTCAGGGCATGGCTAACTCACAGATTGAACCCTGAAACAACCTCTGGGCTGATCTATGTCAGGGCACCTAACTCACAGATCGAACCCTGAAACAACCTCTGGGCTGATCTAAGTCAGGGCACGGCTAACTCACAGATAGAACCCTGAAACAACCTCTGGGCTGATCTAAGTCAGGGCATGGCTAACTCACAGATCGAACCCTGAAACAACCTCTGGGCTGATCTAAGTCAGGGCACGGCTAACTCACAGATAGAACCCTCAAACAACCTATGGGCTGATCTAAGTCAGGGCATGGCTAACTCACAGATAGCACCCTGAAACAACCTCTGGGCTGATCTAAGTCAGGGCATGGCTAACTCACAGATAGCACTCTGAAACAACCTCTGGGCTGATCTAAGTCAGGGCATGGCTAACTCACAGATCGAACCCTGAAACAACCTCTGGGCTGATCTATGTCAGGGCATGGCTAACTCACAGATTGAACCCTGAAACAACCTCTGGGCTGATCTAAGTCAGGGCACGGCTAACTCACAGATAGAACCCTGAAACAACCTCTGGGCTGATCTAAGTCAGGGCATGGCTAACTCACAGATCAAACCCTAGCAAAAGCAATATGTCAATTTCTATGCTACACTTCTATAAACGCATTTCGTGTGCTTTATATCTTTTGTTGTGAACTAATGACTGGTTGACCTTGTCTTCGTGCGCTTGTATGTCAGCCATTATGAGAACGGTGCTTATGTTTAAATACATTGTTGTTTTGACTCATTGACATTCATTTATCATTCATGTCTTTTTTTCAGATTTGCTATTGAAATTGTAAAGGTATGTACTTGTTCTTCTGATTATTCATTGGTTTAGACATTATTCCTTTGAGTTTTCTTCAAGATTCGGAAAACAGCTTTTGTAGGAATATTACACAACTCAGTACTGATTTTCTGAACATTGATCGTCTCAGACTGAGTCTTTATATAATGCGGCTATTTATAAATTATTATTTCTTGATCTTCAATCATTGGTTAGCATCATTTTTCCTTTTTTTCCTTTTTTCCCTTTTCGTTTCTTTATTGTAATTAAACTGTTAGTTTTTCATTTATTTATCTTCTTTAATTATTTATCGGTAAATCTTCAAATATTTATTTAATGTAATATATCGCCTCTCGCCTAGATTAGTTTAGTGCTATTTGCGAGAGGGTGATAAATTGTGTAAATATAGACATTCTTTTGTAAAATAAACTAGGAACTTGAAACATTAATTTTGTTTACTTTTCCACGATTAATAATCCTCCGTTTTTACTTCACATATGTACAATTATTACCGCATTATACTTCTTCTACTGCCATTGTTTCTCTTTCTAGTGTATATTCAATGATTTATTCTGGTATTTATCCAATGATAAAGAGGCGATTGTAATCTTATTGAATAACTTTATTAAATTTACAGGCGCTTGAAAATTCTGAAGTTCTTGTCCCTGATGAACTCAGAAACCTTGCCAATGAATACATTGAGACCCAACAAGCTGTAAGTAAAAACTGGACTGATCTGATTGTCAAGGTCTCTCTTTCTGCTATCTGTGCCACTACTCCACATCACATCACATCACAACACAATGCATCACACCACACCACAACTCACCGTAACATAACGTAATACGACACGACGCATTGCAAAACAATAACAATAAAACAGAAGTCCATAATTCGATCCTCAGGAACTCCACGTCTGTTTCGACTTCTCTCTGTTCTGTGTAGCTTTAATTAGCTTTAAATACCCGTAAAAAGGAGCACTGATAGTAAGAGGGGGTAGAGGGCGCACCTTCGAGCGCATTAAACATGAGCCCTTGGCTCGGGAGAATTGGGCAACCACTCCCCGCGTTATCGAAGTAAAAAAAATTACTACCTTTACCTTTTTACCACAACTCGACGCAACACAACACAACGCAACACAACACAGCATAACACAAGAGAACCACCACCCCACCACATTAATCCACACCTCCCCCAACATCTCCACACCATCTCACTACAACACTCACAAAACAAGACACACCTTACCACAGCACCCTTACTGCATCACACCAAACCACTCCACCTCAGCGATTACACCCCACGACACCTCACTGCATCACACCACACCTCACTGCATCACACCACACCTCACTGCATCATACCACACCTCACTGCATCACACCACACCTCACTGAATCACACCTCACTGCATCACACCACACCTCACTGAATCACACCACACCTCACTGCATCACACCACACCTCACTGCATCACACCACACCTCACTGCATCACACCACACTTCACTGCATCACACCACACCTCACTGCATCATACCACACCTCACTGCATCATACCACACCTCACTGCATCACACCACACCTCACTGCATCATACCACACCTCACTGCATCATACCACACCTCACTGCATCACACCACACCTCACTGCATCACACCACACCTCACTGCATCATACCACACCTCACTGCATCATACCACACCTCACTGCATCATACTACACCTCACTGCATCACACCACACCTCACTGCATCATACCACACCTCCCTGCATCACACCACACCTCACTGCATCACACCACACCTCACTGCATCACACCACACCTCACTGCATCACACCACACCTCACTGCATCATACCACACCTCACTGCATCACACCACATTTCACTGCATCACACCACACCTCACTGCATCACACCACACCTCACTGAATCACACCAGACAACTCCTCCTCGCACCACCCCCCAACACACTAAACCCAACGATCACGCCCCACCACACAACACCTCACCGCATCACATGCACCACACCATACCTCACTCCATCACACCACACCACACTGAATCACACCAAACCGCACCACCTCACACCACACCCCAGCACACTAAACCCAGCGATCACAACCCACCTCAACCGTCCCTTTTTCTAATCACGTCTCAGTGATAGCCGGTCACTCATATCCCTTATTCATTACCCACTCTAACAAAAAATTGTTCGTATAGGAAGGAAAACAGATCACTAAAACAAGTGGATTTTCAGGAAAAGGTGAGTTCCATTGCAGATTTGAACAGACTGATAGATATTGAGACTTAAACTTACTGAGTGAAACGGTTAAGGAGAGGCACTACTGCTCGCTCAATTAACATTAAAATTTGGATGAATAGAGATGGTGGAGCTAGGTTAATATACCCAGTTAATATACCGTAGCCACCGGTAAGGTTGGTCCGGTTTCAACCGAACCAACTTTCGGGGGAGAATTTTTTTTTTAATTAAAAAAAGAAAAAAAGAGAAAAATCATTGAAAAAAAGATTTTAAAAAATGATTAGAAGAAAAATGAAAGTGATATCGATGTCATTAATTCGCAACATTCAAATGAATACATCCTAAAGAACGAGTCAAGAAAAAATACTTTTGCAACATTCAAAATCTGAGTACTTTAGGATGGGTTTAAAAAGATATTAAGTGTAGGAGGCTTTCACTATACTTTCCCTTGCTCCTCTCCACCTACCCCCTACCCCTACCCCCCTACCCCTCTCCTGAAAACCGGACCAATCAAAAGTTTTTGGCTACGGCCCTGATGCCGGGTCCCATCCTTGGCTCAGTTCCCCATTGGAAAAAGTACAGATACGCGCTAGAATTTACCCAGAAAAAGGAATTATCTTGCCAACGTTGAACTATGTTCACATCCTTACCAAAGTGTCCTTGTGTTTCACCTCAGGTTTTAAATTTAACGAAGAAGAAGTCAACAAAGTCAATGAGGCCAAGAAGATACAAAAATGGGTGAGGACATGTTGATGTTTCTTAGCAGGGCTTAAAATAACGGCCGGAACTAGGAATTGTCCGGTCAATTCTTTGCCTTACTGGTCATTTAACCGCCACCCGGTTAGCTCAGTTGGTAAGAGCGTCGGTCTGTTGTGCGGAAGGTCGTGGTTCAAGCCTCGGCTTGACCAACACTCAGGGTCTTAAAATAACTGGGGAGAAGGTGCTGCCTTTGTAATTACATCTGCAAATGGTTAGACCTTCACGTGGCTCGGATGATCACGTGAATGGCGGTCTCGTCCCTAATTAACTAGAGACGTTAATAGAGGACCACAAGTTTATCAGTTGAATTACTGTCCAGCTTGTTATCCTCTATAAACAAAGTTAACTATTATTATTATTTTGACCATTAACGTTTAGTTCGAAATGCGATAAGACTAAGCTAAAACTAAATTTGCCTGTGATCATGAATGGCGACTTATCAGCCGTTATTATAAGTCCAGCTTGATGATACCCTTTGGTCATGATACTGTATATCTCTTGACCTTGGACGTAATGTTTTCCAATTTCAAACCATCTGCCATCCTCTTGAGAATAAGATTCTTTGTTTGAGTTGTATCAATATTCTTGTTTTTTCTCGTGCTCATGTGCAACTGTTAAACAAAGAAATAATACTCTAGGGAATGACACGTGGTCTAAAAGCCTAAGGTAATCTTAAGAAAATCATAAGAAACTATTGACAAAACAAAGATGACGAAAAATATATAGAGTTTTTAGTGTTTGTCTATCTTTTATGGGTGAAGGTGATCGACGTGCCGTCTTAATTCATTTTTCGTTGTATTCTCTCGTGGTAAGCTGTTAATGTCAATCGACGTCAGTACTGTAACAAAGCTTTATTTGCTCCCTGGACGCCCCATAATGCCTTGCGATCCAAGATGGCCGCCATATCGTCAAAGAAGTCTATTGTTATCGTGGCGATAACGATGGCTATTGCATGTCATTTATAAGGAATCTTAATGATGACACGTGTTTCGAATCTTATCCAGGCTCTAGGACTACAAGACTCAGATGATGAGGCAGAAGCTGCAGAGAAAGAAGTAGAAGAGGTAACAATTATATCGTTTATTGTAAAGTATTTATACTTGGACTTCAGTAGATTAGCCTAGTGATGGTCTTTGAGGAAAGGGAGAGGATATCGCTTAATGAAACGAGGGCCTAGTGCAAAAGAAATAGGGGCAATAAGACAGGGGATTGGTATTGTGCAGGGAGACAGAGGGGAATGGTCAGGAGACGGGAAGGGAGCAGCAGTTATCAAGAGTGTATGGTCATAGAGTCAGTGAAACTGAAGCGCTTGAGGTTTGACAAGGGGGTTGGGTAGTGGGGAACAAGAACAGAGGAAAACAGTGGACAGTGGTTAATTGTAAGTCAGGCGAAGGGGAACGCCAGTTAGGAGTACGGGGTCAAAGGGTCAGTAAAAAGCGTTTGAGGAGAAAGGTAATAAAACAAGGACGCCACCCTATGTCGTTAATTTCTACCTTTCAATTGCTATAATTCCTTTCTTTACAGATTGATAAGCGACTTGACGCTGTATTCAGCAAGAAACCTCACATCAAGAAGGTGGTGCCTGCTGTTAGTGAAGCAGTGATTAAAGGAGAACAGAAAGGTAAAACAGATTCTAAAAAAAATACTCTGTTATTTTATAACAATAAGAAGGTTCACTTTTGTCCGAGCCAAAGAAGATAGGCGATAGGTCATTCCATGCAACACTGACCTACGGGGGATGTCTAAGATACGAAAATATATGAGACTAGTATGAGAAAAAGGGAAGCACCTTTGCCTCGCCCCTGCTACCTCACCCCTTCCGAAGGATCGAACTTATGACTACACCAGTTTAACAACAAGAACAACAATTTATTTTTATTACCCTAAGATACATAATTTACAATTTATATGTATATATAAGTCCGACTGCAAAAAGGCAAATGTTACTCAATAACTATGAAGCTAATCGTGCTGAGCAGCAAAACTAGGATATTTAATTACATATATATTATGTATATTCATTCATTCATCCATCCATCCATCCATCCATCCATCCATCCATCCATCCATCCATCCATCCATCCATCCATCCATCCATCCATCCATCCATCCATTCATTCATTCATTCATTCCCATTCATTCTTTCATTCATTCATTTATTCCCATTCATTCATTTCCATTCATTCATTCATTTATTTTTCACTTTCATTTTCAGCAAAATTAAACCTCGCTGCGAGTATCGCTGCTAAAATCAACCAGAAGATCAGTGCTGGCACCAATGTATGTAACAATGTCCTGCAAGATTTTTCCAATGTTCAATATAGTCACTTCAAAGTTTAATCGCGTCGTTTTCCCGCTTTTGATTGCAGACTTTAGATCCCACACAGCAAGCAGCTAGTCAGATCATCAAGGGTGGAACTGTTACTGCACTAACGGTACGTTATCAGAATTATCTGGTTTTCTTGGTTTTCACATAATTCATTATTTCGAAAGCGTAAATTCGCATTATCATGAAATAAAAGTTTCATAATCTTGCAAAGCAGTCAAAACTACATATTCTAGCCAAATTTTGAGGCTGTAAAGCATTTCGTTGCGGAACTAGAGGCGAGTAAACATGACGCAATTGTTGGTTAACATGTATGGAGCGGCTATCTTGGCGTTCCAAGTTGGTACACCATCATGGCGGACGAAATTTCAAAAGCTTAAAATGATGGAATATTTAATATTTTTGACTATATTTCACTTAAATATACTTTAAATAGATATTTAAAACGTGTCTTAGGGAAAATCTTTCAACTAGAGTAAATTATTTTACTATTTTGATGCTTGAGAAATGCGTTTATACCATCAATAGTTTAGATTTTGATGTTTTGACGTGAAAACAGGCAATTACAATTATATTGATACATAGAGGTTATTACACTGCTAGTTGTGTATTACAGCCGGATAATTTTACGAGTGAAAGCAGCCGTATATTTTTTGAGCCCCACA
Organism: Actinia tenebrosa; assembly: GCF_029948245.1. Taxonomy (NCBI): domain Eukaryota; kingdom Metazoa; phylum Cnidaria; class Anthozoa; order Actiniaria; family Actiniidae; genus Actinia; species Actinia tenebrosa. Next base: position 19,520,308 of record NW_028292581.1, read on the forward strand.
ATAAATAGTTTATTGTACGAAACAAAAAAACTGAGAAAGAGTGCCTGAAAAACAACCATTTTTATTGTAAACAAGAAAGCTAAAAAGTCGCGAGCTCAAACCAATGACGTGAGCCGCACAAAGGAAAAGTTGAAAATTTAATGTAAAAAATTTGATGATATCTCCACAGGGTCTTGATCTGGCAAAACAACTGGCGGAGAAGATTCACAGCAAATTGAACTACGAAGGACCACAAGAAGAACCAAAAGAACAAGATCAGAAAGAAGTAGAGGCTGAACGATATGAAGACGAGGTGGAAATAAACGAATTCCCTCAAACTGCTCGATGGAAAATTACTTCTAAGGTAATGGTTTGCGTCGGCGGAGGGGTCTAAGAGGGAGCAAAAAATCTTCTCTTCTTTTCTCTTCTCTTCTCTTCCCTTCCCTTTCCTTCCCTTCCCTTCCCTTCCCTTCCTTCTCTTCTCTTCTCTTCTCTTCTCTTCTCTTCTCTTCTCTTCTCTTCTCTTCTCTTCTTTAAAAAAGATGTATTTTCTCAAACATCTCTTACAAAAAGTAAAAAGATTGAGAAGTTGATTTTTGCGGAGGGAGGAAAAACGGAGAACCTGGAGAAAAACCCTCGAAGCACAGGAGAGAACCAATAAACAACTCTACTCACATACGTCAACGAGCTTGTCGGGACTCGAACCCAGACCGCATTTGCGAGAGGGGAGCTCTCAACGCTACTTCCCAATCTCTATATATTATACGTCATCATCATTTTATTTTGCCCCCATAAAAGTATAGTCCATTCTCAATGCTTGCGCTTGTTTTATTTGTAGGATACTATCATGGCTATCACAGAGTATTCTGAATGTGCTGTTACCGTCAGAGGAACATACTTCCCTCCAGGTTAGCCAATCACAATCGAGCCAATCGAATTTGTCAACTAATCAGATTACGGAACGAAAACAATAGAATTCAAGTTCCATGTATTGAAAGTATTTAAAAGCTATTCAAGGAGAGGAAATGATGAAAGAGAAAGAAGAATAAAAGTATATTAACATAAATAAATAAATAAATAAATAAATAAAGAAAATAAACTCGTTTGTTCACGGTTAGAGTAGAACGACAGTGAATCACTGCTACAAAGATATGGCCGGACAAGAAATACCTTTCCCTCAGTCATAGTATTTCCTCAACTCTACTAAGTATATTTAGGCCCCGTCCACACGTATCCGCAAATGTTTGTGTCCGCAATTTTTATTTTGCGGTTACGTGTTGCGTCCACACGTGTCCGCAAATTTTTGTGTCCGTATCCGGAAATTTTACGAAACGGATGCGTGTGGACGGTGAAAACGATTCGAATACGCTGCGTGTGGATGCAAACATTTTCGTATCCGCAAAAAATAATTTGCGGATACAAAAGTTTCCGGATACGTGTGGCAAACTAGACCCCCCCCCCCCCCCTCTCTCTCTCTTTCTCTCTCTCGCTCTCTCTCTCTTGCAAAAGATAAATCGTCCAGTTCAGTACACACTTGTTTCACCATAGAACTCTAGAAAAATTTAATAGAGCGCTTGAGAATAAATTTTGAATGAGAATCGTTTTTAAAACTTGTATGGTTATTTTCAGGCAAAGAACCCAAGGAAGGAGAACGAAAGATTTATCTGTATATCGAAGGTGAGTTATATTACTGTTATTAGAGGTCTTTTGGTATCAAGGATATGTTTTGCCTTATGGACAGGGAAACCCCACAGAGCAGAACTCCACTGTTAATCTCTCTATCAACGATAACGAGATGAAAAAAGGAAGAGAAAAGGATGGAGAAAAGAAAAAAATAAAAGGAGGGAAGGAAGGAAGAAAGGAAAAGAGAAAAAAGAGAAAGGAACTGAAGAGAGAGAAAGAGAGAAGAAGGAAGGGAAGGATGCATACAGCACTCAACTCACATGTTGATCTTTACAAAGGGAGGAAATCAGAGAACCCGGAGAAAACCCTCGTAGCATACGAGAGAACAACACATCAAACAAACTCAATTCACATGTGGCGACCGCAGGGCTCGAACCAGCGACCCAACCCGTTGGACTCACAGCGGTGAAAGACTACGCGTTAACAGCGTACGTCACCCATGCTACCCTACGCTTACAAAGTTAACGATTATTGTTTCAGGTCCGTCTGAACGTGCTATTCAACTCGCTAAAGTGGAGATCAAACGGATTGTTAAAGAAGAACTCGTACGATTGGTAAGTAACGACCTAATATTATGCATCGTTTCTTAAAGAGTAGACACGAAATACGTCACGGCAACGTAAGCCATTCACAAAACCCTTGCCTGGATACCAGGATGCACCACTGTCACGGTCACGGCAGGTCTATACATTCACGGGTAGTGTGCGCGGGTAGTTTTCTCCACAGACATTAGCTTCTAAAATACACCTAAAACATCTGCCCTTTTTGCAAGAGTACCGGAAGGGTGTGGTTGGACACCCTCAAAGATATTTAAAAATGCTAAAATTCTAAATTTCAATTTTAGCGCCCTAAAAGATACCAAATCCCTGATTTTTACGCAAATTTGTTTACCCCGGATCCCCACCCCCCTCTTCCGGGAATGAGAGCCATATATTATTCATGTATACTTCCTAATATCCTATGATATTGATTTAATAATATTATTTTGTTTGTCATTTTAAAGGGAACATTTCGTGGACCCCAACAGACTGGAAGATACAAAGTTGTCTAGAGTCGTCACTATGGCGGGGCCACACCATGCATGCCTCTACTGCGTGCTTTTATCTCAAAGTTTTTTTTCTTTCCTTTCATCTTCTCTGCACCTGTCGGGTATTTGAATTTTAATTCATGAACTCACACCTGCGAAACCAGAAATAGAAACAAGGTTTTTCCGTTCGAGTTTACCTTTTTATATTTAGCTTCGTATGCAACTTGACCATTTCAGATCACTTGACATTCCCTTGAGAATTGTTCTTTTATGACGAACATGTTTAAGTATTTACACATGAAAGAATAAACTCCCAAGAGTGGCATCACATGGTCTGAAATGTGCACAACAAACAACGAAGCTAAAAAGATCTAATGTTTCCCCATTTCAGACCACGTGTCATTCCCAAGAATAGAATTTCTTTATTTATAACGGTTGCGCATGATAAGACACGTGAATATCGATACAACTCAAACAAAGAATCTTATTCTCAAGAGAATGACACGTGGTCTGAAATGGGATAAAAATACGCCCAAGACAAAATGATGGTCTATGAAAGGAACGGAAGGCTTGATATTTTGATTAAAAATATTGTGAAAATGACGTAACCTAAGAAATCTCTTCATGCGATACTTTCCTTATTAGTTGTCTATTGTTATTCTTCTATCTACGACACTCAAAGTTTTAACAATCCGCACTCCTCCACATTCTTGATAGCTCACAACCATTAATGAAGTCGAAAAGGCGTGTCTGGTATTTGTTGTGCTTGCGTTCTAAGGCCTAGGGCAAACGTCGAACTTTCCATGCAACGAACTTAATTACTTCAAAGAATGCCTCCTCATCATCACCAGATATCCATTGTTTTTAATGAGTTCGGTGCATGGAAAGTTCGACGTTTGCACTAGGCCTAAGTGTCGCATCCATTTTCATAATGAACTACTTCAACGATTCGGCGGCCATCTTGAACCGCAAGGCATCATGGGTCATCCAGGGGGCAAAACAAAGCGAAGATGCTGAAATGATGACTCCACGTTATTTGAGGAATTTCCTCAGCTGTGGAACTGTTCACTAATATTAATTGATCTCTTTTGAAATTGTCTTGTTGTGAACCGTCAAAGTGTAAACTCTAAGCCATTATTTGTTACAAAGCTTTAGTAATTTGCCCTGTGGATGATGTCTCATGATGCCTTGCGTTTCAAGATGGCCGCCGCATCGTCGATGTAGTCCATTACGCGACCAACATCCAGTCCCAAATAATTCTAACTCAGACCATCGAAAATTTGAAGCCCAAAACCCAGACATCTCGAATTATACAGCTATTTCAAAAAAGATTGTCGAAGGTTTATGATGTCGCATACCAAAAATATGCCGAGAAAATGTGCAGACAAAGTTTGGGAAATTTCATATTGTAACCTTTCGCTGATGGCATTCAGCTATAGTGTGTTACGGGCCTGGTATGCAGCATGCAACGAAACCTTCACCAGCAATGTTTTGGAATAGCGGTAAAATAATATTGCTATTTAATATCTGTTGGATCACTCAACTTTTCCTTCTGTTTGATGGATATAGTGTTTGAACTCTACTCTAGTTAGTATAGTACTTCACGGTTGAGAGAGAGTATACAAAAATGTACTAAGGGGTGGACAATTAGATAATTGAGGGGGGTGGAGGTTGCAGGAATTTATGTTGCACGCATTTATGTGTGTGTGTGTTTGTGTTTGCTCGTTATTTCTTTACTGAAAGGAGAGGTTGGTTGGGTTTTTTCTTTTTCATGGGTAAAGTGCTCGATTTTTTGGGGGGGATTTTCGCAACCACCTCCTTAATTATATAATGTTCCATCCCTTGTTAATATTGTGGTTGAATCCAAAGCAAAACTGAGATTAGGTCTCCCTGGAGTACACGAGAATAGAAACTATTGCTGTGATCTTTTAATTAAAAATGTTTTTATGCAGTCGAAGGGCCCTTTATGTGAACTCCTCTCTTTAGGCCCCGTCCACACGTATCCGGAAATTTTTGTATCCGCAATTTTTTTTTTTTTGCGGATACGGGTTGCGTCCACACGTGTCCGCAAATTTTTGTATCCGTATCCGCAAATTTTACAAAAACGGATACGTGTGGACGGTGAAAACGATTCGAATACAATGCGTGTGGACGCAAACATTTTCGTATCCGCAAAAAATAATTTGCGTATACAAAAATTTCCGGATACGTGTGGACGGGGCCTTAGTTACCTAAGAAGGAATTTTGACTAACTTCATGAGGGTAGTTCAGTAACTTCGTAAAGATTGCGAAACTCAAATTAAAACTTTATCAGAAACTTAAAAAATCGGATAAACGTTTTGATTGAAATTGGGCTGAGATATTGCTAATCATAATCTTAGGCCCTGGCTAAACATTTTAAATGTTTTCTTAAATGTTTCCAAAGGTGGCAAAACTGTCAGGGAACATCGGGAAACATGTTTACTCAATATCAGTTTGCGCATGCATAAGAAAAGTGCCCGAAAAAAATCCAAATTATGTCCAAAAAATATTCCTGCACAGCCATGAGGCGTAAAATAAAATTTCCTGCACGAAAGAGATTGCCCAGCCCCCAACCCTCAAAAATCTAATTGTCCGTCCCTTAGTACAAGGAGAAGTAAAACTGCTTGGTGACCGGGAAGGTGCATTGACAGGCAGGATGACGTACCACATCCAATGGTCGTCACCAGGATTAAAATTGTAGGACCGCTATGTATGACGCCTGTTTGCAAAGGTCCTCGCCACCTATGGCCCCGGAGTAGAGGGGAGGGGGGGGGTACTACCACCCCAACTTGGGTAGGGATATGTGCCGCCAGGACCTCAAAAGAACCCTGACCCTATCCCAGACCTAAATTTTTGATTATACATACCCTACCCCAAAATAAAACTAAGAATTGTACATTCTATCCCAGATTAAACCCGGTTAGTCAATAGATTGCAATCAATATTTACTAACGTTTTTATTGTTTTTGTGCCGGCAGAAAGCGTAGCCTATTCGCCAGACAAAAACGACCAAATTGTTAACCCTATCCCAGACTAAAACGACCAAATCGCAACCCTATCCCAGACAAAATGTCAAAAAATGATACCCTACCCCACACCCAAAAGCCGAAAAACCATACCCTATTTGGCGGCATATGTCCGTATAGCAAATATAGGGGATTACCACCCCCCCCCCTCCCCCCGGCTTATGGCACGCCAGAGCAAGTGCAGATAGCTTCAACATATGATTTTATTTTCCCTTTACGTTTTACTGTTTTTATTTATCCAGAGATTTTATAATAGCATTTACCTGCCGGTCTCATTCTGATTCTCATTTTCTTTGACCAGGTATTCCCAAGAGAGTCAAAAGACAAAAATTTGGTGCCGTTACTAATGAATGCATACAAATATGTTCGTTAAATAACACCAACACTCCCCCGAGACGCCGTATACATGAAGACGTAACGTGCAATATGGAAGAATGTACTGTATACATTGCTATTAATTGTTTTCCTAATTGTTTTCCTTCGGACTAGACTTAAGCGGAACCTTCCTGAACACTAGCTCCGGCAACTGATGCCGCTAAAATGTTTATAAAACGGTGTGTTTTGCTCATTTATTTATCAATCAAATCTCTAGTTATCTTATGATACAAAAATTATGTGTGAAAAAATTCGTTTTTTTTTTCTTTTTACAAAGCTGTTGCGGACTACTCCGTGTACAAAACAACGTTTTCCCCCGTATGGGGAGGGGTGGGAAGAGACTGTACACAGTTTATTGTGGACAGTTTGCCTTCGAATAAAAATTCTTGTTGTTTCGATCACGCGACACGCTGACACGCTTGCTAGAGAATGAAATATCACGCATTATTCTACTCGTGCTAAAGCAGAAAACCTACAGGAATTCATATTATTACAAAATTTACATAAATTAGTTACTTTGGCGGGAAACCATTCATATGTTAATAAGTAAAGAAGCCAATCGAGTGTTTTCTGCTGAAACACTTGATTGACAGGTGGGTAGTAAAAACCGAAAGAGGCATATTTGGTTGGTCGGAGACTGCTTTTCTACATGAACTGGATGTATCTGTTCTTCGAGTTCGTGTAACTTTGGATCTAGTATTTTACAATTTTGGAGTCCATTTATACGGAAATAAGAACAGATAAAACCCCTTGAAGAGCAAGAAAAGCCATTGCAATGGCAATTGGAACTCGATCGGCCAGCAAGAAGGAAAAAGGTAACTACAAATCATGCAAATCCTGCCTCAGAGCGCGTGGAAAATTTCGACGCGCTGTTGAATAAATTTGAAAATCCAGAGAAAATATTACAACCGATTCTGAATCTAAGTCGTTGACGTTCTAGGTAAAGAAGCCACAGAACAGAAGAAAAAGGAAAGCAGAGATGCTGAGACTCAAACAGATCCAGAAATAACTGGAGTTGACGCTGACGACTTCGAGGAAGATGACTATAGCAATGGCGAAGAAGAAGACTCGGAAACAGAAAGTAGCGAAGATGAAGAAGAAGAAGGGATGCCAGGACCTGAGAAACCATCCACCGAGACCAAGTCAAGCAAAGGAACATGTGCCAGACCCGTTCCTCGCAAGAAGATCGAGCTTAAGTATTATTTTGGTGAAGATATGCCAGATTCCGAACTTAAGAAACGTAAGTTATTTAAAATTCATGTTGAGCGAGCACATGGTCGGGAGTTGAATACATTAGTTACGCTTGCGGGCCAGTTCGACTTGCAGTTTTCAGGAATATTCAAAACTTATGTCTGGTTTTTTGGAATTAAGCGAAATAGATTAGGAAATATTTAGTAAATAAACTCCTTGAATGCGTGATAATTAAGTTAGTTCGTACATAACAGCGCGCTGAACAAGTAGGGGTTTTGTACCATGATTTATATATGCACTAGACTTCATAGTTGCATACATCGTAGGGCAGGACTGAAATATTGTAACTTACTACAAATGCCAGAATGGCCTAGAATTATTCCTCTTTATTTCTACTTTTTATCTTGTTAATGATATTTAAAGCGCTAGTTTATTTGTAGATATTTTTCCAAGATTTGACCTTTTCTTGCCACGAACTCGTGTTGTCCCTTGAATATTCATAGTTCTTGAGCTGCACGCTGAAGTCAGTCAATCATGAATAAGGGATTTACGCTAGATCAAAATGGTAACTCAGTGTTCTAGATAATAAAGCGATTAGATCTAGTTTATCTTTCTGATATATACTCGGGATAAACGTAACTTTATGCGACATAATATTGTCGGAAAGCCACTAAAATACAGTTCATTCAACCCAGTTCAGTGCTGCAGTATATTTATCTATTTACAACTTATACAACGCGCGAGCAAGTTACAAAAACAAACATTACTTAAACATCCAGTTCTTAATAGGTCGGTAGATGGTTCAGATAGAATAGCCTGTCGCCTTTGACGGTATATTTGCTATTTTTGATAGTTTACAGTAGATATTTTTGCGTTGGGATGTTTTGAATGCGGTTTGCAAAAATAATTACTTACATAGAGCTAAGATCAGCACACAGCGGTTGGTTTTGATTACAACTTATGACCAACAAAAACCTCTTTATTTAACACTTGCCTCGAACCCAGAGTGCACTAAAAACAACGGATTAAAAGAAGAAGAAAAAAAAAGAGAAAATTATATGGTTTTGATAGATATATTTATTTACATATTGTAGGTATTTTTGTATTATTTGATTTTTTTATTAGTATAATTTTAGAATTGAATATTGAGTTTCTCAGGCTGTGATTGGACAAGCGATCGGTGAATCTGACATGATAATCACTGCTAGAGTGGTGATTTTGAGGTTTTCCAAAGTTTTCCAGATCGCAAGTAAATACTAAAGCGTTTTTTATCCTGAATTTCAACTTTTCTCTGATATTCAAGTCTAAAATCATTCTAAAACAATTATTCCCCTCAGGCTCAGTGATTATGGTGAATGTTTACCTCGCTGCTTGAAGACTTGTGGGTATTCCACCAATATTTTCTTCGCCTTCAGCGAATAATTGCTAATTAACATCGTTGTTTTGGTTTTGCTTGAGTTAATAGATATGATTTGCACTAACAGGTCACATGAACCTACCTCCCTTAAAATGAGTAGCTGTGTTAAAATGAACAACAGAAATGAAGAGCACCTCGATATTAGTAGGGTGACAGAGTCTTAGCTCATAACAAGCGAAACAGGAAAAATTATGGGAAAATATGCTGCATGGCAAAGCTTTGCCACATTTTATCATACAAATCCTTATAAAATATTCCATTTTATGCCATTTATCCTATAGTCAACATTATGAGCTGAAACTTCGCCCTCTTACTAATGTTGAGCTGCTCTTTTCATTTCTAAAGTTCGTTTTCACACAACTGCTTGTTTTAAGGGAGGTAGGGTCACATGACCTGTTAGTGCAAGTCGTCTATTCTTAATTTTGTATGTTGATTTGAGATACATAGGTACTTCTGCAAGTGGTGAATAGATAGATGAACTTTATTTCAACAGAGTAGCCCATTCAGCACACAGCTGGTATCCTTAGGGGCCCTGCATATGCACTTATAATCATATATTGTTTAAACAATTATAAAAATCATGGTAAAAAATATACAATAAGATATAAATATAAATATGTTGCTTGTCAGAATTTACCCGTAACAGGGCCTCACTACCTATCTGCTATGTCACATATAATAATTATTAGAGTGTGTTAGGTCTCTCCTTTGATTCAAGGGTTTTTTTTCAGGTTCTTCCATTTTTTCTCCCTCCACAAAATCTAACAGGCTAAATTTAATCATGAATATTAATTCAAGCTGGCAAACCGATGCTTGCGATTTTGCCATTAACTAGTTTTCACTGGTGTATTGATGCAAAATGGTTTCAAAAAGAAGCAAAAAGAAAAGACATAGGAAAGAAAACAACTTTACAAAATCATATTAATATTTCAAAGCTGATATGTGATAAATTTAATAATACAAGAAAATCTCTAAACAAGGATTTTAAATCACTGAGTTTTTGTTAAATTATTTCATTTATAGTACACTCAACAAAATTACTCGACTCTGATTGGTTGAGAGGAGTACAATTATAGCTTTAATTGTACTCCGTAGGACTACCAAATTAAGTCGCTATGGCAACATGGCCAAAACAATGTCAAAACAGTTATTTTCTATCATTTTGTACTTGAAAAACATATAAATAAAATTTTAAAGCCGTAAGAACTAATCTTTTTTATGCATTTCAGTTGCGCGATGGACTGAAAATCAGCCGCCAAATAGACAAAGATGAACAGTTTCGCTTTGCATTTTTTTACTGAAATTTTGTTGAGTGAACTATAAACAAAAAATCACACGATCTTCTCATAGAATTTGGAATTAATAGACACTCGTAATGTTTTGAAAGTTCTTTAATTGCACTCGCCTTTCCTATACTAATTTTTCTAAATTATATGATTTTTATATTTCATATTTACTTTGCAGTTGCCGAAGCAGATGTCCTAGTCCCCCCTGGTCTTGAAGTGCGAACGTCCAACATCCAGCAAGGTCTCGGAGTCTTTGCAAGGTGTGTTATTCCTAAGCATGAGTTCTTTGGTCCTTACGTGGGGAAGAAAGTTCCTGCACAAGAGGCGAAGAACTACAAAGATGTCAAGTATGTGTGGGAGGTAAGATAAACAGCATTACACTATTACCACAGGGACGGCAAAGCATAGTTTTAAGTGGTTGGTGCGGGGGGAGGCTAATCTATGGTTTCCAAGACAGGACAGTCCCCTGGAAATGTGATTTCCATTGACACAGTTTTGACAGGTTCAGTAGCGACATATTTGTTGCATTAAAGTCACATCAAAGCTTCAGGCAACTAATGGCAGAAAAATTATTTTTGGCTAAAAACGTGGGGGGGGGGGGGGGGGGGGTGGGGCTAACCCCCACAGTATTTGCCATGCCTGTACCACTGTTATTATTGCTATGTTAGAGGACTCAGACATGACCACTGACAAAGGGTTTCTGCAAGATTTATCACTGCGACTGCAGCTTTTCAAAAGTAATTTGAATGCAAATTCTAGCTTAAAAGCACAAAAGTTATATATTTAAGATAATTTTTTAGATTTTAATTTTTTAAATATATTCAAGATAATGTTGAAAAGGGTACATTAAGTCAGAGGAATGACATGAATTTACTACAGAAAATACTATGCACTTATTAAAAATTTTGATATCAAACTTTTTGTATTTGTAATTTTTTTCTTTTCAAAATATATTTCATCAAATGACTCAATTTTATAAGTTACAGTTGTAAGAGTTTGAATGTTTCAATTTTGTAACAATTGTTGCAATTTAAACTGAATATTTTTGTACAATTCTTGGAACATCTGGCAAGTTTTTTTTAAAATCTGATAAATTAAAACTAATAATTAAAGTCAATATAACTGATTTTATATCAATTAGATGCAAAGTTAAGAAATATTGTCTTTCTTTCTGAATGGAATGGTTAATGGTACTGTACTTGATCGATGCATATGATCTTCCAAACTCAATTTTCCAACTTTTCCAACTCCAATTTATCTTTATCAATTTATTATTACACACATTTAATTTACTACAACATATCATTGCCACTTGTATATTGGCATTGATATGTTGTAGTTAAATTCATATGATATACTTATAATATTATTTTCTAATAATTTATCAGGTTTATGATGATTACGGCAAAGTAATACACTTGATAGACGGACGAGAATCTCTGCAGTCTAATTGGTTGAAGTATGTGAGCTGTAGCCCAAGTTTCGCTGAACAGAATATACGAAGTGTGCAGTATGACAGCAATATATACTACATGGTGACCAAGACCATAGAGATAGGCGAAGAACTGCTCACTTATTATGGTGACAAGCAAGCCAGAAAGCAGGGAGTTAAAGTCAAGAAAACCTCAAATCAACCTAGTGAGCATTTATACTTATTTCAATTTGATAAAATTTGAAGGTTTTGAAGTTGAAAAATATAAAGTAGTTTTTTTCTGTTTGTGATTTTACATCTCAATATTAATGTGTTTGTCTTTTTTCATTTCAACAGAAGAAGATGAAAGCTTCGTGTGTAAGAACTGCGGCAAGATGTACACCACACCCAGTGCTCTAATTGGCCATCTGAAGTTCAAGTGTAGCTCTGGTATGTAGTCTGTACACTTTACATTCCAGGAACAATGGAAAGTGGGGGAGGGAAGGGGAATTATATAGGAAAACAAAGGATCACGCAAAAAAAATTTTTTCTAGTGCCTTTTTTATCAATTGTCTTACTCTTTCGTATTCCGGAGAACATTATCTTGACCTCAAATTTAAAAAACAATTATTTTATTTTCACCAAATTTATTTTCACCTTTCACTTTTATCTAAATTGGACTCCCTGTGGTTCAAAGTGCTGCTAATTTCAAAATGGCCTTTGTATTCAGGAAATTATTGATCCCCCCTTCCCCAAGATATTGTGAAAAAACCACGAGGGGTGCGATCCAGTTTCTTTTGCTTCAGTGGCTCTAGCTATTTGTTTGGTTGAAACTTTCATTATATATCAGATTTGAAAATAAGCCTTGGAAAAAAATGCACTTAAAAACTCCTGAAAAAGCCCTGGAATTTTTTCCTGTAACTTTTGTATCAGGCCAAACAAAAAAATAAGTGTGTTTCCTGTTGCATGAGAAAAATCATAGGGGGCCGGTAGGTCGGATTTTTTTTCTTTCTTTTTTTTTTTTTTTTTTTTTTTTTTTTTTCCTGATACAACAGTGGAAATGAGCTTACTGGGAACCCTGTGGTGCATTTGGGAATGAAAAAAACATTAGGGTTGGCAAAAATCAGCAAGAAAATTAGGGTCGGTCGCACAACAGGAAACGAACTTATTTTTTTATTTTGCCTAAAACATGCTCATTTTCGATTTGTACGTAGGAAACTGAATCGAAAAAATATTTTAAAAACTAAAAAGAAAGATAAAAATAAAGGGACAGAGGTAGATGGAAACCTCCCCAAAGCGACCATGCAAGCATGCACTCATCATCCCTATCCTGAAATTCTTCGACAATATTTCTTGAAATAGTATCCCTGTAGATCCAGCATCGCTATTGATTCTTTTTTTTTTTTTTTCTTTTGTCCAAATCAGGAGAACAGCGTAGTATCTTCGTGCCGTTGCCACCGACAGGCCCAAGGTCTTTGATCCCCAAAATCAAAGTATCAGAGGAATACGCCAAGCAGGAGAACGAGAAGATGAAGAAGTTCAAGTGCGACGAATGTGGCAAGGCCTTTATCCGGAACTACACGCTTCAGTGTCACATGCTGATTCACAAGGGAGTCAAGGACTTCAAGTGCGAGGAATGCGGTAAAGAATTTACCCTGATGAAGCATTTACAGAGGCATAAGTTGGTGCATACCGGGGAAAAGCCTTACAAGTGTCATCTGTGTGGAAGAGCGTTCTCTCAGCAAGGTAGCCTGCAGGCGCACAGCCGTACCCACACCGGTATCAAGCCGTACAAGTGCAAGATCTGTGGGCGCGCGTTTGCGTTGCAGTCGCCGTTGCTCTCGCACATCAAGACGCACAGCAACGAAAAGGCATTCAAGTGCGAGAAGTGCGGCAAGGCGTTCACGCACCGTAACACTCTGGCAAGACACGAGCTCATCCATAGCGGCAAACGTCCATTTAAGTGTGACGAGTGTGGCAAGACCTTCACGCAAACCAATGACCTGAAGCGTCATAGCAGGATCCATACAGGTATCCGGCCCTACATGTGCCATGTCTGTGGCAAGTCGTTCACTGTGGAGTTTACCTTAGTGTGCCATGTGCGCACACATACGGGTGAACGACCCTACTTGTGTGATTACTGCGACAAGTCCTTCACTCAACCAGGAGCCCGTCTCAAGCACGCGCGCAAGTGCCATCCAGATCTTCCTCCTCCGTCCAGTCAACCCAGACTTTTAGGAAACAATAACACCAGTAACGGAACAACACAGGGCACTAATTCAAGCTCTTCGTCAACCCCTAGCACCACTACTACCTCGACAACTGTCGCCAACGAAGTACCAAGCCATGAAGATACCGAGAAAGAAAATGCCGAGGTTAATGGTACCAAAGTACCAAGCCATGAAGATACCGAGAAAGAAAATGCCGAGGTTAATGGTACCAAAGTACCAAGCCATGAAGATACCGAGAAAGTAAATGCCGGTGTTAATGGTACCAAAGTACCAAGCCATGAAGATACCGAGAAAGAAAATGCCGAGGTTAATGGTATAGCGAAGGGAAACATGGCAGCCACAACAGAGCCTTCTGCGGAAATATCGAATGCGTCTCCAGAAGAAGTAGGCATGGACGTGGACGCTGAAGATACCACAAGTACAGAGATCAATAATGGTCAACAAAATGCTCTAGTGAACGGCGCGGTTGCGTGATTAAACTAAGATTCAAAAACACTCAGATTGGTAACCGGCCTTAAAAATGCCTTACCAGCTGTCTCCAGATGGAGCTTGTCGTTTTTTTACTCGTATGTTAAAAGTCAGTCAGCACCCTAGGTAAAGATTGCATGAAAGTCGTTGATTTCTATTGAATGGCTCTTTTTTTTCTTAATATAGTGTATGTCCTATAGCTCACAAAAGTTAAAATTACTAAATATAAAAGAGCGTCATATATAGTGAGGATACAAAATAGGACAGTTTAGCATTCAACAGAAAAGTAAATTTTCCCCACATTACTCTTTTCCATTTGTTGATCTGAACGTATTTTTACGATTAATTGATCATGCCTTTTTCGAGCCGTTCAACTGCGATTGAATATCTCTTTGTACCACTGTGACTTTCGTTGTCATCATGATTTCTAAATATTCTCATTAAAACAATTCTTTTCAAAAGGTTTCCGCATATTACATTTACCGCGTGTTTTAGGCCAGGCTAGCGCAGTGCGCCCGATACATTTGCCATGTACTATATCACAGGCTAGTGCAGTGTGCGTACATCTACCACGTGTTCTATAACACAGGGTAGTGCAGTACGTGTATTACATCTACCACGTGTTCTATATCACAGGCTAGTGCAGTGTGCGTACATCTACCACGCCTGTTCTATATTACAGGCTAGTACAGCGTGCGTACATCTACCACGCCTGTTCTATATTACAGGCTAGTGCAGTGCACGTATTACATCTACCTCTGTGGCTCGGGAGACTGAGCAATCGCTTCCTGATCGATATAAAATAACAGCGCGGGACCCGGTAAACTAGAAAAATAATCTTACGCGATTCTGGATATTGGCTTTGGCCGTGACTCGGGAATTGCCGAATTCAATGTCCGGGATGTAGGAAAATAATAGCGCGTGAATCGGGATCCGGATCCCCACCATAAAGCAATTTTTTCATTTACATGACGCCTTTGGCTTACTTGTAAAAAAGTATAAGATAGCGGTTACTAGTTGGGACTGCGCTGATGTGCTGAATACAACAACGGTTTGTTTCTTATTACTGCATCGTAAATAGTTTTGATATTTTGTGACATGTATGGAATGCGTGTGGTGAAGGGCGTGGTTCTCATGGGGATGGAAAATGGCGTATTCAAGTGCAGAGCCATGTGCTAGAGGGAGGAAACGAGATTGGCGCTCAGCTTTGTAGAGTCATAGGAAACTTGTTATTTGGAAAAAGCGTCCTAAGAATCAAGCGAGCTGCGTAACCTGAAGCTGGTGGAAAAAAAGAACAGTTGCTTACTTCTTTTTCAACAAGTTTTATATAGTTTTTACTTTTCGTTTTCGAGGGCCATAGGTTAGATAATGAGAGGTTAATTATGTTATCCTAGTAAAATAAACTAAAATTGTAAATCACAGGTAGCCCAAGCAAGGTAAGAAAAAAGAAAAAATATGGAATTAAAAATAAATAAATTTGAGCATAACTTGCTCCTGTGTTGATAATAATAATAATGATCATGATGATGGTGATGATGATGATAATAATGATTACAACAACAACCTTTATTTATGTGTCATAAGTATATATCTAGCTTACGTTAAAGTAGGCTAATTGGGGACACCTATCTAAGGCTAAATAAATATACATATAATAAAAATAATATATCATATGTGGTGCGGTTTTTACGCAGAAAACTCCGAACCGCCAGCCTCAAGAGAGGAGAGAGGAGAGCCCGGACAGACCGCTACTAGTACCACAACCATCCGGCCTCCACCCACCCAAGCGAACCAGAAACCCGGGCGAAAAACGCACACAAAAAAACACATACTATTTACAATCTAAAGAGTTTCCTCATACCTTAAAACTATAAAATATTCCATCTAAATGATGCAAAAATTAGCTTTTCAAAAACTGCTCTAAAACAGCTAAAAACCTTTTTTTTCGTCCCCGCCACAAATACCTTGCTTGGGCTGCCTGTGTGTATATTTACCCATGGAACCACGCGGGTAGCTTCCCAGGAAATAATTCGACGATATTTTTGGAAGAGTATCGGTCCTTGATTTTCATCCTTCATTTGAACCACTTCTAGCTCTTCTTACTTTATACTCGTCTAGTTTAAGGTATGGCATATCCAGGTTATGGTGCTCCAGGAGGTTATCCCGGGGTAAGTAGGGGGAGGTTAGTTATTTTATCACCTCAAATTCAACCAACAAACCTTTTACTTTCCAACCTCCTTTATCTCTTTGTACTGGCAGAAGCTTAAAGACTCTTTCTAGCTTCAGCAGTTTAATAATGCTTCTTTAATAACAGCTGCTGCTCTTAATCGAAATCTTTAATACTTTGTCGTGATAGTATATTTGATTTGAGTTCGATATTTAGGTTTTAATGGTAGAATTGTGCTTTTTTTCGTTGTTATTTTGAGTGTTTATTTTGAGGCGTAAACCCAGTAACAACAGCAGACTCTATAGCTTCGATCTTATTGAAAACTTATCCATCCTGATACTGGATTTCTGCTTCAGCAGACCTCATCCCTAACATATCTCGTGCATATATAATATATATAACACTACTTTGAATAATTTACAGACAGTTAAACTCTAATTTATAAATTTCAAAATCATTGGCAAGCTTATATTTAAAATTGAGGCCTAATTATGAGTATTGAAGTAGAAGTAGTTGCTGCCCATCACTTTGCATTAAGAAGGCATTAAGCTGTAATAAAGCATAATGCCGACATGCTTGCAAGTTGACTACTGTAACAGACTTAGTTCATATTCCAGAACTTGTTTCATACAAAAAATAGCTCCAAAGGTCTAACTCCTAACCTCATTGCACATTCAAGGGTTATATATAAGTGCTAGTATTCAAGGGATATGTCTAGATACAGCCCTTGAATTCCTAATGACCAGGGATATGTGGGTTATAAAGCCTTACAAATAACAAGGAAAACTGTATCAAGTATAAGCTAATTCTAGATTAAGTGACTTTACAAAAAAAATATGCTTTTTATAATATTAATCCATTCAACAAAATTTCTCGTTTCTGATTGGACAAGAAGAGTACAATTAAATCCCAAATTGTACTCTGTAGAGTCCCAATTAAGTTGCTCAATCTTTTTGAGTGTATTATGAACAAAAAATTGCACAATCGTCTTGTACTATTCATAACTATACTGTTATACTCTATAAACAAAGTTAATTAATTTTATTTTTACAGAGAAACTCTCACACAAACTTGCTCAAAAATATTTTATAAAAGCAATATAAAACAGCTGCTTATGTCTCTGTACTGTGATATAAACACTCTGGAAGCTGTAGAGCACTCAAAATGCAAGAGAAACAATCGACTAGGCATCATGTTCCTAAGCCTGCTTCTCTTTTGCTCTACAGCTCCCAGCATGTTTATATCACTGTAAAATGCATTTTATATTCCATAAATATAATAATTATATAATTAAGAGAAGCATGGGTGGTGGAGCGGTGAGAGTGCTTGCCACTCACCAATGTGACCCTGGTTCGAGTCCCGCCGTGCTTGGTGTCGTATGTGAGTAGACGAGTTACTTGTTGGTTCTCTCCTATGCTTCAAGGGTTTCTCCGGGTTCTCCGGTTTTTCCCTCTCCATAAAAATGAACTTCTGAATTCTCAGAATCCAGTGGAAGAAGAGCCACTGAGCTGTAGAATCCACTGTTAATCCCATTATTTATTTATTATTCATTAATATTTATGTAGAAAAAAACGTCCTTTTTTCAAGAGGGTAGCACTTAATATCCAGTGGCTAACAAACCTGTGGCCGTCATTCCATGATTGAATTGGAATTCAGGAGTTGATTTTTGCGGAGGGAGGAAAACCGGAGAACCCGGAAAACCCTCAAAGCACAGGAGAGAACCAACAAACTCTACTCATATACAACACCGAACCTAGCGGGATTCGAACTAAAACTATATGTACTGTATATATATTATTTTGTAATGATTAATTTTCTTCTAAATGGTTGAGCCAGCAGCTGGGATTTTATAATAATTTTGATAAATATTAACCAAAAATGTTTAATTGAGAAATTAATTGAGGCTTTAAATCAACATGGGAGAGCCGTTAATTGATTGACAGCTTCTTGTAAATGTTGGAAATAAACTTGAACATTCTTTGACATACTTTCATTATCAAAAATAGCAGCTGTACTGCATATACCAACGATAAATTATGTTTTATTATTTACTCTAAGGGATATCCAGGCTATCAACAACCTCCAATGGATCCTTTATATGGTTATTTTCAACAAGTTGCTGGTCAGGTAAAGCTATTATTAGAGTGTATTACACTTTTGGTTGTGTATTACAGCCGGGATAATTTTATGAGTGAAAGTGGCCGTATTTTTTTTGAGCCCCACAATAAATTGTTTATTGGGTGATACAGAAAAACTGAGAAACAGTGCATGAAAAACAGCCATTTTTATTGTAAACAAGCAAACTTAGAAGTCACAAACTCAAACCAATTACGTGAGCTGCACAAAGGAAAAGGAGAAAATTTCCTCACGCTGACATTAGCGAGAAAACCCCTTCAAAACCTATTTTCACAGACCATGTATTATTGCTCTATAATTGCACTTGAAAAATGGTCATAATACCAGGGAAATTGAGTGTGGCGTATAATAAGTATAAATAATTATTAATTTAGTTATTATTAATAAATTACAACTAAAATAATAAAATAATTATCAGTGTGTGATCAAAAACGTTTTTTTCTGTCCTTATTCAGACTTTTTTACTTCTTGATTTTTAAGAAATATAGTAAATATTTGCAAGCATTTATATAAATTATTATCATTTTAATTTTTTATGGTTTTACTAGTAATTATTTATTTTCTTCTTGTTAGATAAACATTCATTTTAGTCTTGGTGCGATCTGACTGTTGATAGAGTGAAGTCATTAAACCCATGAAATAGATATTAGACTAATTCTTATCTTTTGTTTCTATTTGACTATTACACGTTGACTAATAGTTCACGGGTTAAATGCCTTCACTCTATACCAAAAAAACAGTCCCAAGAAATGTTTATTAAGTAATATATACAGTATGAGTGGCCGTGTGTTGTATCAGATATACAACCATGAGGCGTAGCCAAGTGATTGTATATCTGATACAACACGGACACGAATACTGTATATGACTTATCAAACGTCTAGGTTAGTTCCTTTGTGTTTCACTAAAATTTTCAAAATTAAAGTGAATTTGGCCAAGAAAATCCAACTTAAAGTTTATGCAAATGAACACAGTTTTGTATCAGATTTACAACACTCTTCACAGTTGTGATTTCTGTTGTGTTTTCCTCATGAATTATTAATGAGTTTGATAATAATATTTATAAATATATATATAACATGTATTCCAAATTGATATTGTTGTGAACATTTCTAACCATTAGGACCAAGAGATTGATGCCCAAGAGCTTCAAAGATGTTTGACAGCATCTGGTATATCTGGAACCTACCAACGTATGTATGGCATTAAGCTTACATGTATCAATCTCATTCGATTGCCTTATTTCACTATGCCATCACAGCTAGCTTGTTTATGATGAGAGAAAGAATAGAAAAGAACTATAACAATTTGAACTAATTTAAATCTGCAGCTGAATTGATAGCTTTGATATGTTTTGTTTTGAAAAAAAATTTAAATCGTTCTTTATACTACAAAATATATATATACAGTATATGATGCATGGCTATTTTTACACTAGGGGTTATGGTTATAAAAACTTTGGGCTGATTAAAGTCAGGGCATGGCTAACTCACGTATTGAACCCTGAAACGACCTCAGAATTAAAAATAAGGAGTAAAAATCTTGTGCTTGTCCCACTTGAATTGTTACTGCAGTTTTCTATATTCTGCAAATTAAGAACTCGGTAGTTGCAAGCTCCATGCTGAAATTTGTTTTTTCAGTGTCATTATTCAAAAATAATCAGTTGGTACCTTTTATGTTCTTGACTGGCAGCAGTAAAAAACTAATTACGACAAGCCGTTGAAATGTCTGAGTTCGCAGAATATTGGAAACAGCAGTAATTTGCACCCTTTTAGGTAACAGAAAGTTTTACATGTTTTTATTTATTTTCTTTTCCATAGCATTTAACCTTGAGACATGCAGGTGAGTGAAAGGGTACCAGTGTAAGATATTATTGTGCCACTCATTAATATGTATAGTTCATGTAATTTACCACTTCAGCACTCGCCATCACGTGATATGAATTTTATTGGATTGTGTTATGATCACCAAGAAGTTCGGAGACATTGTTATCGGATTTGGGTACAAAAGTTCTGACTTTTAAACAAATCATTTACTTGATTAGTTGAGTTAGCTCCCTAAATTCAAGCAAAATATAATTTTTCTAACTTGATTGCAGTTTTCTTACTGCTGTTTAGAGAAACAGATAAACAAACCAAGTAAATAAATTGTCCAAAAGTTAGTACATTTGTATGCCTGGGTATCCAAGAACAATGTCCAGCCTTTTTGGTGACCGTAACACAAGCCAACACCTTTTACACCACACGACAGCAAACGTCAAAGTGATCAATTTGTCTATTCTAAAATTGAAGACGTAATGATACCTCTACATATATACACAAACAATAATTTTCTAAAATTTCCTTTACTGTGGTACTCAATATTTTGCAAACTTGGTAGATGCGAGCTACATACAGTACTGATATTTGTTCACTGCCATTGAAATGGGTTTGTTGAGTTTGTCATCTATTTCAATCAAACCTTCAATTTTTATTCATACTGTACCCTGAAACAACTGAGTTGATCAAAATCAGGGTATGGCTAATTCATGGATAAGATTAGAATTTAGCATGTCATGTTTTGCCGAGGGAGGGGAGAAGGAGGGAAGAAGGAGCGAAGAAAAATGGAAAACCATGAAGAAATTCTAGATAAAATGAGAAAACTAACAAACTCCAGTGCTCGCATGTGATGCTGAGTCCAGGAATCAAGCTGAGACCCAGAGATGAGAGAAGAAAGAAAGAGTACTTTGCTGCTACTGTATGACTCTCATCAAATCATTTTGACTCATACTCCTCAAATTATGGTGTTATTTTTAAAATTTGGAAGGGGTTCATGACAATTCCATATGAATTTTCAGCCAAAATATAAATTAATAATCTTAGACATGGCTGATATGACTATGAATAAAGTGACTTCTCGATTGATTTTAATATTGGTTCGTGTTTGATTGCTGATTATTGTCATCTGTTTAACAGGTTGATGATCAACATGCTTGATGTATCCTTTTTGCCATTTTGTTTTTTTAGTTGTTTTGTTAATAACACAGGGACAGTAACCTCTGATACTCTTCGTATACATACGGACGTACTGTACAACGTACTTGTCTGCTAGATTTTCCTATCTAATCACATCCCACTTGTTTTTAAAGTGCACCTAACCCCTGATACAATACTTTCAGTATTGATTCTACATAAAGTAAATAATTGAATGGTGAAATATTTCTTCATTTGAATGTTACGTCTTTAAGTTATGATGGTTTATACAGCTGGCCTTTGATTGTATTTTTGTTTTAATTTTTAATACTAAACACTAGCCATTATGAGACATCAAATTTACAATTAATATTGTGGAAACCTCGAGTATAATGATGATGCTTTTTAAATACTGTTGTGTGAACCAGTCAAAATTCGTATATGAAGGCTGGGGTGACATCACAATCAACAAACAACTCTACTCACATACATTACGTACTGTATGACAAGTCCGAGAATCAAACCCAGGCCGCATTGGTGGAGTCGAGTGCTCTTACCGCTACGTCACCCATGCTTCCCAATTACAACTTCATAACCAAATGCTTATTTTTCAATGTATAGTATACAGTATATATCTCCTGATTCCTCCTTGACTTCCATTTAGCGTGACTATAGTGGAAAAATGGGTTTCACTGAGTTCAAGGAAATATGGGCAGCTCTCAACCAGTGGAAGGTACGGTATTATAGTATGGTGTTATTACAGTGTTATATTACAGTATAATAACCCTTCTTCGTATTGATGTCACCCCCAATGGGAATGAGGAGTACCCCAAAAAGTGGTATGTTTTGTTTTGCATTTTTAAAATATTGAGGGCTAAGCTCTTGTATCTTAGTATTTACAGTCAAACCACCTCAAACGTGAACGTGTAGTTCCAAAAATTATCCATACCCACCCCACAGAGGAATTTGGAATTTCCCAAGAGTAGTGGGGTCAGAGAAAGAACAAAAATTACAGAGTTTGTATGGAAGAAAATTGGAATTTCTGGGGGGTAGGGGGGTGTCTTTCCTCAGTAAGGGGGGTATGGATAATTTTTGGAACTACACAATACATAAAGGTCATTAATGACTTTGTTTTTGGACTCTTGATTTCATTATTCGATTTGAACATCACTTTTTTTGTCCTTCGTTGTTCAGACATGCTTCATGCAGTATGACCGTGATAGGTCAGGTACTGTGGAACCTCATGAACTTCATCAAGCCCTTTCTTCATTTGGTAAGCAAATCACAGAGTCTTTCTTCTTAAATTTTTACAATGCTAATACACCAACCAAAGCCACCCAGTTAATTTTCTTACCAATTAGCCACATATCAAGTTTTGCTCCATACGATAGTGTCAAAGTTGGAGTTGAGAAAGGTCACTCCATATATAGAATCATATAATTCCATATTTGGATTGCGGGTCTTTACCCTGAGGTCAAAGATGGCAGACAAGCGTGATGTTCGGCTGGCGAAATGGCTGAGAGACATTTACGAGCTTGGCGAAGACGAAAAACAAGAAAAAACTACAAAAAACGAGCTTCTCCCCAGTCCCTTTTTTTAAGACCAGGAAAGAGAGCTTTGACACTCATTGTTTGATATGATCACAATGGAGTATTTAAATAATGGAATTTGCACAAATTTGCACAATTTCCCCTTAGACAAGGACAAGGACTTTAAACTGTAGGTCCAGTCTGTCTTTATTATTTAACCCTGTATACACAAGGCAGACCTAAAAAACCCCACTGAAGGTGCTGGTGATGACCACCTTCAGTGCCTGTGCTAACACTACAGGGCTCACAGTGATAGACCTCTTGCATGTGACGTCAAAGCAGCTTGATCTGGGGGACAAAGCAAAAGAATTCCAATCTCCTGAGAATTGGGACTTATTGTTATGTACTCCAAATTGAGCTGCATTCCGACATGCTGCACGAGGTATATTGGTGAAAGGCTGTTATGGTGTCCCTGCCCTCACGGGAAAAACGTAACAACATGAATAAACATAATTGGATATACCTTGCACTCTTTTGAAATGGAAAATGTAAAATAAAATTTCAAATGGAATATAACTGCACTGATATGCTTTGATTCATATTCCTTTGTGTCTACTAGGGTACAACCTGAGTCCAGCTGCCCTTAATGTGATGGTCAAGAGGTATGCCATTAATAATCGCATTACTTTTGATGACTTTGTGTCATGCTGTGTTCGACTGAGGGCTCTAACAGGTAAGTTTAATGTTGTGCCTAGAGGCTTTGCACCATCACGTGATAGCAGCCATGACAGGAGGCACAACAATAGAGTCTTTCCCCCTGGGAAACTGAATCCTTTATTATGTAAATCAGATTAGATCAGATTCAATAGCCCCAATCCACTGTTTTCGCATTCCAGACCTTGTGTCATTCCCTTGAGTATCACTTCTTTGTTTATCAATTGCACATGAGAAGACACATGAATATGGATACAACACAACAAAAAATCTTATTCTCAAGAGAATGATGCATGGTCTGAAATGGGCAAAACATTAAGCCCAAGTAGAATTGTTCCCTTGTTCCTGCCTCCTGTCATGGCTGCCACCAAGTGATGGTGCCAAGTCTCTGTAGTTTGATTTTTATTGTGTGTATTTTTTTTGAGAAATGTATATATCAACAAGATCTTATATTTAAAAGTATCAAATCATATATAGACCCCTAGCACTGAGTCCCGAGAGGAAGTGCTCTGGGGAACGAAACGATCGATTTTTTCTTCACATAAGAAAAGATGGGCTATTTCCTCTAGGGACTCATTGCAAGGGGTCTACACATTAGCAAGTTTTTGTATTTGCATGTCAGACTTTAAGCAAGTAAGCTTGCCCACTTTCTTTTATTAGGACATTATAGAGATTTTAATACTCTGTGTAAATTCCTTTATGGTCACCATTTATCATCATCATCATTCATTATTATCATTGTCCAGCATAATTCATTACTTAAACCATCATTAATCATCATTGCCATCTTTTTTTATTATCACCATCGTGAACATTATCATCACTATCATCATCAACAACAGTATCATCACCATCATAAACAACAGTATAATCATCATCATCATCACCATCATCAACAATATTATCATCACCATCAACAACAACATTATCATCACCATCATCATCACCACCATCATCACCATCATCATTATCACCATCACCATCATCACCATCATCATTATCACCATCATCACCATCATCATTATCACCATCATCACCATCATCATCACCATCATCACCATCATCATTATCACCATCATCATCATCATCATTATCACCATCATCATCATCACCATCATCATCACCATCATCATTATCACCATCATCATCATTATCATCATCACCATCATCATCACCATCATCATTATCACCATCATCACCATCATCATTATCACCATCATCATCATCATCACCATCATCATTATCACCATCATCATTATCACCATCATCACCATCATCATTATCATCATCATCACCATCATCACCATCATCATTATCACCATCATCATCATTATCACCATCATCAACATCATCACCAACAACATTATCATCACCATCACCATCATCATTATCACCATCATCACCATCATCACCATCATCAACAACATCATCACCAACAACATTATCATCATCACTATCATCATAAACACCATCATTATTAACATCCTGATTATTATTACAAAAGACTTAATGTTGAATTTTCTGATTTACAATGGTCTCCAAGGGAAACATGCGCTTGTAATGTGGCTTTGGTCGCTTCTGACATTTGCTTGCCTTTTTTTTACAAACTGCGCAGATAATTTTCGCAGACGTGATGTGAGTCGAACCGGAAATGCAAATTTTACGTATGACGATGTAAGTACATAACCTATTTATGCGTCATCATTAATGCGATTTCCGTATAAGCAGGAACGATACGGCCGGATTGCGGCCGTGACCTGTATTACCTAAACCTTGTTATGGGCTGAAGCACAAGAAAAGTAAATAAAAAATGAATGAATGAGTGGATGAATGGAGGGAGGGAGGGAGGGAAGGAAAGGGAAGGAAAGGATGGATGGAAGGATGAATAATAGCATCATCAAGGAAAGCCATTTCAGTGTTACGCGCAGGGCATGAAATTAACTTTTAAACCCACTAGCAAAACCTTGCTAGTAAGTTTTGTTCTCACTAGCAAAAATTTCAAAGTCACTAGCGATCGGACGCAGTGAATAACAAACGTTACTTGATGCGGGTTCTAAATTTTCAGTCCTTCAATTTCTGGACTGTGGTCATACTCTCAAAACGTATCCAGTTAAAAAATTTTTGTCACTTTCTAAATACAAAATTTCACCCGCATTTTGCGAGTTTGCGAGCGTTAATATCGTGCCCTGGGTATTTCGTATTGTGTACGTCCTGTATGTCCATGACAAACTTTTCCCACTCATATGAAAATCACTCCAGTCTAGAAAGATTGCGAAAGCCGTGGCAAATTATGGCTCATCATTTGAATCATTTGATAGATATCTGTCAATGCCTTGGCTTATCATTTTGCAGATAACTTTGGAACGAGCCCAAAGACCAATCAAATTGCGCGTATGAATAAATTAAGATAGCAGCCAATCACAGTCTATTATTTAACATTTATTCGCCGAAGGCGAAGTGATTATCGGGGAATACATACCGAGACGCTAGTCTTCGAGCGGCGAGGTAAATATTCTCCAATAATCACTGAGCCTGAGGCAATGTTTTAGTATAAATACACAGGTGATTCTTTCAAAAAAAGAAAGATAAAAAAGAAGATAAAAGGCATTTTTTTCGGTAACAGCAACAAAGCGGCTGGCCGCCATTTTGAATTTTCGCTCGAGGTGATTATCGTGTGATAATGTGAGTTTCTTGACCAATCAGCGCGCGAGATTTTCTATAATCACCTGCGTATTTTTACTAAATATATTTAATCATGCAATCACGCTAGGGATCCAGAATGAGGAATCTTGTGACGATTTTGCAGACTGTCTTAACCAGAGTTAACATCGGGCTGCACGCAGGCAACTTGTCAAAGACAATTGCTAACTTTTTTCTTTTTTCCCTCACTTGTCTTCCCAGTTCATCCAAGTGACAATGTACTGTTAGAAGATCCCAACAACAGCTAGTGCTGCATGATAGTCTGGCTCATCAGCGTGGATATCAATTATAATCCTATTTCTTATTAATGTTTTTTAATTCTAGATAAATGTAGTCATTTCACCATACTTAAAGCAGGCGAGGAATACTGCTTGGTTCGACATGGTTCTAGATTTGATTTATGCAGTTTTTATGTTACAGTAGAAAAAAGTGAACCGTTGCTTAGAGGTTCTCTCTTTGATGCTGCTGCTGTTGTTGTTGCTATGGCACTTGCAAAGCAGTATTCTTCGCCCTATTCCTTTAATGTATTTTCATCCTTTTTAAGTTACTCTTCACGAGTGCCCTCAGATTGAACGGGTTTAACGTATTCAAAACTGATTGCCCAAAGGAGCTAATGTTTGCATGATTGCTTAATAGCAGTGCAGAGCACAGATGACGTCATAAAAACGAAGGCAGGGGCGAAAACTCAAACAAACACTCATATTATACCTTTCAGCAAATGGTTTTCATAGTCGTTCGCAGTAGACTAGATGCTTGTTTAATAGACCCTTGCATGTGACGTCAATGCAGTTCAATTTGGAGGACAAAACAAAAGAATTTCAATCTCATGAGAATTGAAAACCCATTGTTATGTCCTCCAAATTGAGCTGCATTCCGACGTGCTAACTTTAAGTAAAAATAATAAAATGGGTTCGTAAACACTCGAGATAAGGCCTACCTCCAGTATAATATGATTTATATAACACAGCTGACATCACATTACCAAAAAACCATTTCCAGTTTTACAATCTATAGAACGAAAAGATAACTAGCTAAAAACTAGTGTGAGCTGCGTTGATATTTCTAATGAAACAGTAATGATAAAAGGGTAAATTATACACCGTGAAAAGATGAAAAAACTTACTGACGTTTCGGACGCTAGTCCTTCATCTATAGAACGAGTCACTATAGATATGACATAAGAGTAGCATAAATTATATTATACTGGAGATATCCTCGACTTGGTTGGTTAAACGAAATGCAACGTTTGTCTGAGTGTTAAAAACTTATTTTGAAAATCTGTGCGCTGCACTAGTCATTCCACACTCGCAGAATGTAACGAGAATTGTCCTTTCTTCCATTAAGTGACCGTCCCCTCCACCCAACATAGTATTGAGTGAATTGTACTTTTTGTTTTAGCCTTTTGCTATAAAAATTGTCATAAAATGTCTGTATGGTTGTAAACAATTTTTAGAAAATGTCTGAAAATAATGGAAAACTGTTATTGTAGTTTATTGGCATTTCTTCAGTTTTATCCTATTTATTCATTATTTTTTTCGTGTTTGAAAAGCGGGCAAACAACTTACTTATCCTGGCCCTAAAGAATCTTTCTTGGAAGAATTTATGAATTTATGAAAATCACTAATTATTGTGCTTGCTAGTTTTTCACGGGTAGTACTTTTTTGCGGGATTAAGGAGGCTTCCTACGGTTCTTAGTAGTCGACTTTGGACGGCCGTAGCTCTTTTATGCAAGCACCTACAATTTTGAAATTTAACCCACTTACTGTACGAAGATTACGAGGATGTACATTTTATTGGAATCGAAGTTACCATAGTAACAGAACCTTGACGTCAATTAGCAGTGATTAACTTTACGCCTTATTCGATTTAAACTTTTACAGTGCGTTTCAAATAACTTTGGACGATTGGTTTCCGAAGTTCGTTCGGAAGTTCCGAGGTTTGTAGTAGTTCAGAAGTTCACAACGGACTTCGTACTTACTTACAATTCGGTAATTCAGTTAGATATTAGATATTGAATAAGTAAAGTCTGGACATTCGGATTTAAAGATTCTTTTGCGACAACTCGAAGCTTTTTAGTAGGAATAACCCCGGGGGGGGGGGGGGGGGGGTGGACTCCTTTATACAAGAAGGCGGGGATGCTCGTCGTACCTTTTAGGGGTCCAAATCAGCGATCTGGTCTTCAAAATTTTTTTGAATTATAAGAGACTAAGGTGTTACCTTTTAGGGTAATTTTTTCCCGCTACCATAGCTACAATAATTAAAATGATGCTATTAAAATCTGAAAACTATTATATTTGGCGTTTTCAAGTTGGTACCTTTTTGGAGGTAAAAAGCATGTGGTGCCACGCCCTTCTGATAAAACTCAAGTACCTTTTAGGGGCCATTTTCGAAAATTCCGACGAGCATCCCCGCTCTTTCTGGGTTGGAGTCCCTCCCTCCTCCCCCCCCCCCCCTCCTCCTCCGGCGGGAAATAACCCAAGTCCTTTGTGGAACATCGGCATATGGAAGCAAGAGATGGAATATTTTGCACTAGACAAATAATATTGTTATCTACAAGTTGCTTGCCTCAATGTCCCTGTAATACTGGGCTTTACTTGTTTACTATATTCGATTTGCAAACACACATCGTCAGTTCGGGTATAGTTGCAATTCTATTTCCTCCTCGGCAGAACCATTTTTCAAAAAAAAATCTAATCTATTAGCTACCGTTTGCCGCGAGCCGAGATATTTAGTCTTTTTGTAACTTTTACTTTTGATCCCATATAGGTAACTGTCCAATTATTTTCTTAATCATATCCTTTTTGTTATCACTACCAAATCCTACAATCTGATTGGTTCAAAGGAATGCGATTAATTCCCAAATCGCATCCTTAGGAGCTCTTAATCGCATCTTTAGGAGATCTTAATCGCATCTTTTTGAAAGAACCAATCACAGAACAGAATGCTTAGCTTATATTCAGCCAATCAGAGAAGAGAATGATTAGAATCATTTATGAATATTTAATGATTTGCTGATAAATCGTTTATTTTATACCAGGAAAAACCTGATTGATTTACTTCTTGTTCTACATTAAATTGATTATTCTGCACTCTTTATTGTGTCTTTTTCTTGTTTATGATTACAAAATTGCACGACACGAAGTTCAGTTACCACTTAATCATATCCATTTAGGCAAGTGGAAAATTGATTTCTAATGAACTCCGAATCCAAAAGGCCTAGATACGATAAGTCAACTGTGGAACCGTTGTAAAGACTGTAAAGTAAGAGAATATTAAGTAAGCTTACTTCATATTCTCTTGCTGTGCAATTACTTCTCTTCGAAATGTGCCTTGGACCACCGTCCGGTTGTTCGGCGTACATCAACGCAAACCAATATTCTCTTGCTTTCATTTATATTTGTGAAAAGGTGTACTGAGTTAGGATTCCTGAAAAAAGAAGAAGAAGAAGAAGAAGAAGAAGAAGAAGAAGAAGAAGAAGACGAGAAGCAAGAAGAAGAAGAGGAAGAGGAAGAAGAAGAAGAAGAAAAGGAAGAAGAAGAAGAATGGTTACCTTCTTTAAAAAATGAACATTCTATTAATTACAGTATTGCTTTTAGTGAAGCTGAGTCACAGTAAGATTGCAGTTAAAATATAAATTTGAAGTTTAGGTCATCCATTTTTTACCCCTATTAAAACGTAACTTTTGTTTACTTTGACTAATAAATATGGAGTTAAAAAAGAAGAGGGTAAAGCAATTCTCCAAAGCCTAGTTTTTTAACCACGAACTCCAAAAGAAGACTACAATTTTCGGTCTAAAAATGTCGAAACACCCCACAATCAGACGGGGACTGGCACGAGTATGGTCACGTGACTCGCCAGTCTGTGCCAACGTTTGTTCAAAATAAAAAAAGCAAGCCTCGAAAAAAAGGTAAACTTTGTACTTTTTAGCCATCTTATTGAATTGAATAACATGGTGACGTTAGCAGAAAGATTAAGCTTGGTAGCAGAGTTGTTTTTTTTAAAGAAAGTATTGCTTAATCAAGTCACAGTAGTCGCTTGAATATTATATAATTTTACCCGTAATATTGAATCGCTTTGGTCGGCTTTACTCAGTTGTTTCGTTTCGTGATTTCACATCAATTACTTTATTTGATTGACAACTTCAACTTCATTGAAGGAAAATTCTTTTAAGCATCTTAGCTTCTTTTTTTAATACTCTCGTCGGATTAGCTATTATTCCTAACTGTCTCAACCAAATCGTGCCAAACTGTTTGTTGTTTTGCAATATTGTGGGCTAGTAAATGACTGACAAGGTCGTCCAAATCTGGTATGAAAAAATAAACCATTTACATGTCACCTAAATAATAATACTGTTCTTGGTCTGTGTGCTCGGATCTTGACAAAGGGATGATAAATCAAATTTATTATGATCTAAAGTCGTTGGTTATTATATCGAAGTTTATCATTGAAAGCTCAGCCGTCAAACTACGGTAAAATCAGGCAATACAAAAGTTGCCAGTGTTTTAAACTGTCATTGTTAGATACTGAAGCTTTCAAGCTTTAAAAGTGGAGAGTGTCGTATTTTTTCCTTTATTATTTTTCCTGACGAAATTCGATTATTGGTAATAAATACATGGATAAAATTATGTATGTTCTAGTAAAGTGGGAGAAGAGCAAGGTTTTGGATAGTACAACGTTATAGGGAATCTTTATTTTTCTGAGTAATTATTCGTGCTTGCACTATATGAAAAAAACAATGAATTTTCTATAAAATAGGATACAGGCAAATTCATAAAGGTCAACATTTTTGGATCGGTGAAGATCGGAGAAGATCGATAGCATGGAAGAAGATGTTTCTCCGAAGTTCATGAATTCATGACGTACGATATCCCTTTATTCCTATGACTTTACAGCAAGAGAATATGAAGTAAGCTTACTTAATATTCTCTTACTTTACAGTCTTTACAACGGTTCCACAGTTGACTTATCGTATCTAGGCCTTTTGGATTCGGTGTTCATTAGAAATCAATTTTCCACTTGCCTAAATGCACGATTTTAGGGGGGGGGGGGGGGTACAGTTTTAACTTTTTACTATTTCCGCCGAGATGTATTTCCCGAACTAGAGACATTTTGGAGAGAGTGAAATCCTGAATACTTTGAATGGAGCCCCCTAAGTGAAGGTTCATATCAAGAGAATATGAACTGTCATGTTCTCTTGCTCATATCATTTTCAAGATTGAATGTGAATACCCGCTTTCCCAATCATTTCTAACACGGTTCCATGTTCGTAACTTATAACTTTTTTTGTTTTTAGTGCGGAACATGGCAAGGCATTGCATTATACCTCTGACACTAGAAATGTTTCTTCACGGACTTGAAATGTGAATCACAGCGAGGAAATCCGAAAGAAGCTAAATAGAAAGATGCTTCGCTCGATGAAGCTAAAGTCTCTGAACCCTCACATCACTTGTGTACTGTGTGGAGGATATCTCGTGGATGCTACTACCATCATTGAGTGTTTACACTCCTGTAAGTCTTCAACTGTGTAGACAAGTCTATATTCTTTTTCATATTCCGATCAATGAACGTCTTAACAAATACAAGACAAATTCTTCTTTTTTTTGCTGATCGGTTCTATCGTTCTACGCGTTGAATGTAATGAGGAAAGCAATATTTAATTCAATTCAATTGCAAGTACTCAAGCAGGACATTTTGATGTAAACAATGAAGTTAGATATGTATTGCGTTTGTTCGGGGTTGCGTGGCACAAGGAGCAAAATTATAAATACAGTAACCTTTTAAAATTCCGAGAAAATTCTACCAAGTTCAGCGTGCTAAAAAACGGCTTAAATCGAATCAGTTACTTTACACAAGGGTACTGTTGGAAAGGTCAATGCAAATGTGATTCATTGTGGAATCTCTTCATTTACGTACATCGTTCGATTTATTTCAAAAATTTCAGTCGAGTTTAGATAATTTAAGGAAAGTAAATGATTCCAGAAACAAAATGCATAATCCAGACGCTATTAAACGTTAATGGCACTCATTGACATCCCAGATAAAAATAAATTTGACTTTAATTTAGATGTAAGTGCCAGATATAAAGGAAGATCTTGGACACTAAACTCATTCCTATTATTGTAATGTGTCAAAAAGTGTTTACTTTGGGCTTGAGTCCCTAGAACATCTTGGTCGCTATCTTCTTGCTATAAAATTCGGATTTCGTGTGTTTAAGATTCAATCCACGGGAAGACGAATCGATAATATACGGGTTATCCTTGTCCTATAGAGAGTTTACGAGAAGTCTGTTATATCTACTTGCTTTTCTGCAATTCTTTTGATATTAGGAAGAACTCGGGAAAATGAGTTCCATGGTTTTCTTAGGGGACTGAGTTTTACCGTGCGCGGTTAGAAATTTTTTCATTTCATGTTTTTAACTGCCATAGATTAAACGTAGTCTGAAAGAGGTCACGAATGGAGTTCGTCTCTCTAATATGATGCTTGAATCATTTATTACGGCGTGTTTCCATTACTCTTGATTTATCAATTATCTCCGTCTTCCGACACTAGTAACAATCGCTTTTTAGGATATATTTTGTTTACCATTTAAAAGGTTTATCGACCTTCGAAAATGTAGAGGTGTCGAATGACATATCAGCTTACATCGATATGACAAAGGTGAAAAAACAAGAGTATCGAAGGAAAAACCGCGAAGAGTTTCCTGAGATAAAAGGACGGACTTTGCCGACAATGAATTGACCGATCGGCGATCAAACTAAATGTTATTGGAAATGTATGTATATATGCTTGCTTGCTTGCTTCTTTGTTTGTTTGTCTGCTCTCTTGTTTTTATGTTTGATGTATATGCGTGGTAACGATTACTGAGCAGCATCCTTGGAGTTGAAAAAGTACGGTACCCTTACACTTCTCATGTCCAGGCATCTTTATTTTATTTATAATGTACTTCTTTGTATAGTCTGCAGGAGCTGCATCATACGATGGCTTCAGAAGAGTTATCACTGTCCCGTATGTGAAACAGAAATCCATAAGACAAGACCTTTTCTTAACATTAGGTGGGTTGCTTGTCAGATTGCTTTTTCCTCAAGAAATACTTTGAGAACAACGCGACTATAACACTAATTGAAGTAAACAAAAAAATTCTTAATTTTGTAAAGAATTTATTTTAAAGAAGCAGGCTGCGATGGCGTCTTCAACGTGCTCCGAGCGCCGTTCACTAATAAAGCACAGTTCGAACAATCAGATCGCGCGTATTATTTAAACTATATAATATAAAATAAAATATTCCCCCGTTGTTTTGACAGGCCGGATCGGGTTCTTCAAGATATAGTATACAAACTAGTGCCTGGCTTTTACCACGGTAAGTGTAAAAGAAATAGAAACATTTGTTACTTGCATGCTTTTCTTTCATCTTTCTAATGTCTAGGGAACGTTATTGACAATATGAATACTTTTCTTTGCAGATGAGTTGGAACGTCGCAAAGACTTCGAAAAGGCGATCAGTGAGTATGACACTTGTAACTGTAGTGAACCTTTTATTTTTCTACACTGGTTTGTCGCCCGTTCGTTCATACCTACCTAACTACCGACCTACCAACCGACCGACCGACCGACCGACCGACCGACCGACCTCCCTACCTCCCTACCTCCTTACCTCCTCCCTACCTACCTACCTAGCCTGCCTACCCACCTACCTACCTACCTCCCTACCTCCCTACCTCCCTACCTCCCTACCTCCCTACCTCCCTACCTCCCTACCTCCCTACCTCCCTACCTCCCTACCTCCCTACCTCCCTACCTCCCTACCTCCCTACCTCCCTACCTACCTACCTACCTATCTATTCTCAAGAGAATGACACGTGATCTGTAATGACTCTGAGAAAACATTGCGTCCAAATTGAAGAGGTCTGTAGCCCGAATCTCAGTGTCTGTTATGTCCTCTTAAAATGGAAGAAAGTTCTTTGGACTACTGGATTTACTACTGGCTCTTTTTGATAAGCGTAAAGCATCTTTCACATTATTAATAGATGGTTGCACTCTACTAGAACAAAATGAAGACGACCAAGAAAATAGCAGTGATAAAGTGGTAATGGACGAAAAGAAAGGGTTGCATTTGATAGAAGACCCAGTGTGTATTACGTTAGAATATTATGGGTAAGTCACTCACGATCATCTAATAAATATAAAGTACGTTTATTTGTCGTCAAAGGGGAAGAGGATAGCAAGTTCACAGTTCTAAAAGTCCTTCACTAACGTTGATCGGTGTTTTTTTTAATGAAAAAGTTTTCCAGTTAACTTTCATTCCTCGATAATAAAAAAACACAGGCATACCAAAAACTACGGCGCGCCGAACGGCCAAACATAAACTCGCTACCAGCTGAGCGGGGAATTTTGTTTTAGCCAATCACAGCGCGTTTAGCTATTTTGCCGCCGGCTCTCATTCCCAGGCTACTGTAACCCAACTTTTGCGTA
Source organism: Actinia tenebrosa (assembly GCF_029948245.1). NCBI lineage: Eukaryota > Metazoa > Cnidaria > Anthozoa > Actiniaria > Actiniidae > Actinia > Actinia tenebrosa. Next base: position 19,555,089 of record NW_028292581.1, read on the forward strand.
TTTTTCTGTTTTCTTTCGACTAAAATATATTATCCGTTCCTAAAAAGAAGCAGAAATATGGAAAGGAAGAATAAAAACGATTTCACTTTACCGCCATGCATGTTTGCGTCGTTCTTTCAAGCTCCAAAAATGCTTAGGGCCAGTCATCTTGTCCACTCGTGCTTTGCCCGCCGCGTTCACCTCTCAGCTGGTAGCTATTTGAGGGCTTTAGAACGCGAGAAACGTATGAGAACATTCAAAAATAATAGATGTCGTAATAAACTTTTCAAACACTTTTGATTACCAAAACCGATATTCGTGAGAGAGAAAATACCCCATGAAATCGAGATAAATTCAAACCGGCAAAGAAATATAAAGCCACAGGGTTCCCGCTTGAACCTAAATTCAATCAGTCTGGTAAGCCTGCGTAATATCATACATTCTTAGTTACTTGCTTTCCTCTTGTACGCACGCAGATCCAGTTTATTTGGGAAGCACGGGTAGCGTAGCGGTGAGAGCGCTCGCCTCTCGCCAATATGCGACCCGAGTTCGAGTCCCGCCGGGTTCGGTGTCGTATGTGAGTAGAGTCGTTTGTTGGTTCTCTCCTGTGTAGTATGTGAGTAGAGTTGTTTGTTGGTTATCTCCTGTGTAGTATATGAGTAGAGTTGTTTGTTGGTTCTCTCCTGTGTAGTATATGAGTAGAGTTGTTTGTTGGTTCTCTCCTGTGTAGTATGTGAGTAGAGTTGTTTGTTGTTTCTCTCCTGTGTAGGATGTGAGTAGAGTTGTTTGTTGGTTCTCTCCTGTGTAGTATGTGAGTAGAGTTGTTTGTTGTTTCTCTCCTGTGTAGTATGTGAGTAGAGTTGTTTGTTGGTTCTCTCCTGTGTAGTATGTGAGTAGAGTTGTTTGTTGGTTCTCTCCTGTGTAGTATGTGAGTAGAGTTGTTTGTTGGTTCTCTCCTGTGTAGTATGTGAGTAGAGTTGTTTGTTGGTTCTCTTCTGTGTAGTATGTGAGTAGAGTTGTTTGTTGTTTCTCTCCTGTGTAGTATGTGAGTAGAGTTGTTTGTTGGTTCTCTGCTGTGCTTCGAGGGTTTTTCTCCGGGTTCTCCGGTTTTCCTCCCTCCGCAAAAATCAACTTCTAAATTCTAATTCGATCATGGAACAACGGCCACAGGTTTTTGGTAGCCACGTACTAACCTGTAAAATCAAGACGGTTTGTATTTAAGAAAATTTACACTAAAGCTGAATAGGTAGCCGAGTTCGTCTGTAAGAAGTATGAAATATTAGTGACAATGAGTTTATGTTTTTCAGGTCAAAAATTAACTGGAAAGAGAAGACAGTAAGTATGATATATGCTTATGATATCAATCTAAAATTCAAAAATGTTGTATAGAAACTACTGAAGAAAAAAGCGCACAAAATTAATTCCAAAAAATTTACACTTCATTGCCCTTCATGCTACTCCCTCCCTCCCCCTCTCCCTCCCCTCCCTCCCCCTCTCCCTCCCCTCCCTCCCCCTCTCCCTCCCCCTACCCCCTCCCTGATGCCTCTCCCCCTCCCCCTTCCCTGATACTGCTTAATGAATCAAGAGATGGCGTAGTGAAATCTCTCTAATTCCAATTTGATAAGGCGAGTAATCCATGCCCTGACATCATTTCTTACTAACTGTTTTACCATCTTTGTTTAGATCTTTCCCACTCGTTTTCTACGCTGTTCGTCCCAAGTCCCTGTTCACGTGCTGAAAAAGTTCGTGTTTACGAAGTATAACATTCCAAGTACACACGTGGTGAGCACTAGTTAAAGGAAGGGGGGGGGGGAGGGGTGGGGGGTAGGGGGGCAAAAGTTTGCTTTCTGCACCATTATTTAATTAACTTATGCGGGATTTCTTTTTCTCCCTCTTCCACTCCGTCCACTTCTCCCCTTTTTTCCCCTACTTTCTCTTAGCTTTCTTCTTCCTTTCCTTCCAGCTTGGAATACCACGTTCATATGTTGAGTGTTCCAACTGACACTTTTTTCCTGAAACAATTCCCATTGATTTCTATTCATTGCTAACTAGTTTTTTAACAATTCCCTTCTTCAGGCTGAAGTTGTACGAAGCGATGAAATCCTGAGTGATCACCTGACACTCAGCGAAATCTCAAGAATATACAGACTGCATACGAAGGTAAGCTACATACCCGTCCGTTTTTGCTGAATAAATGAACACAAGCAAATAAACGAAATAGCTAGTCCCTTGGTCAGTAGGTCGTTTAGTCGGTCAGTAGGTCGTTTAGTCGGTCAGTTGGTCGTTTAGTCGGTCAGTAGGTCGTTTAGTCGGTCAGTAGGTCGTTTACTCGGTTTTTTTTGGTCATTCGGTCATTTTAGGCGGTCAGTCATCAGTCAGTCAGTCTGAATGTAGGACCTATGAGGTAATGATTGATAAACTGATAAATGAACGAAAGACTAGAAGAATGAATGGATAAAATAATATCATGATAATGTAATGTATGAATAAGTTGAACATTGAATGATTAGATTCACTAAAGACATTCCCTGAGCTTACAATTTTTTGTTTATTACTTAGTCCTTCATCGACCTTCAATACGTGTTCCTCAGCAAAAATGACACCAAATACGTTGAACATCATAACCAGGAGAATACCAATCGACAACAAGAACAACAAATGAAATACTACAGGAATGCCTTTTATCGGGATAAAAATGAAACTAAAAAAGAGAGTCGGAAGAAAGAGAACAGGAAGAATGAAATATGGAGTAAAGACGTGAGTATGAAAAAAATTTTGGCGAAGGAGAAAGTAGACCAACACAAGTGTCCAGTGACTCCAGATAGCGATGATCACGATTCAATGGTGACGGGATTAGAGTTGGAATCTTCTAAAAAAGCATTGCAGTTACAAGCTTATTAAGTCTTGTTTTCACCCTTGACATACATATTTTAAGTAGCTTTAGTTTCATTCGGAATTGACCCTTCGGAGAAGTATCGTGGATGCGAGGCGTTAACATGAAAGTACAAAAAAAATCACACCTTTTTTCTTGACGGAATTTGTGGCATTTCTTTTGTATTTCCATGTTAACATCACATTCAAGACACTTTTGAGAAGGATGTGACCCTTTTATGGTTCAAATAATATTTCTAATTCAATGGTTCAATGCTTGGATTTCAAAGCAAAGGTGCTTTTGGATTAGAACTCAAGATTTGATCGATTTGAATTTTTGTGTGCGTCTGGTGTTGTTGAGAAGGGAGTGTTACCCTATGCCTGATAAACTTCGGAAATAATTAAACATTGCATGCAAGCAAAGTTTCAATTCTAAAATCGAGATTTGACTTTTTCTACTGACCTTGAGCGACAAAAGAATAATCGTACGCGTGTGTGCATTCACTGACGGTGCCGTTGGAATAGTCTTATGTTCTTAACAAAACTTTGTCCGGCGTTGGAACGTTTTCTTGTAATGTTTGCCATAAACTTTGCTACGGACATCGCTCATCTCGAAAACGTTCCTGGCACAGTTGCACCGTGTGTCAAGTCTCAGGTATTTACAACCTAAAATAGGCTCTGATTTAATTTAAACCAATCATCTTGATAGTTGGTTAATAATAGTCGAAAAGACCAAATCGCTTAAGATTATTATCGATTCTCACATAAGTTTTAAAAAAAATTGTTGCAATATTTTTGTAATTTTCCTTAATACTATTTGATAGTTCTATTTATAATAGATGACAAAGAGTTCTATATCTATTCCAATGTACATATGAATCTTCATTTTTAACTTATCAAGGATAAATATTATTTGTAACTTAATGTAAAGTCTTATTATTTATACCTTGCAAATAAAATGGTTTATTGTAGGTGAATTAAGGTGACTGGCTATTTTTGGAAAAAGTTTTAAAACTTTTTTTCAAACTACATTCCTAAAAAGTGAAATTTAATGCTGATTCCAAATATGAGAAAAATGAAAGTGGGAAAATTAAAATGGGGTGTCCAGAGCTTGTTTCGAGATAATCAGCATTTATTGGATGTCTACACGCGAGTTTTTAAAGCAAAACATTGCGCCACCGGGAGTGCTCAGAAAATAATTACGACTAATAAGATAATAAATCTTTGCAGACTCTATGATTGCATAAATGATGGCTAGTGAATCATTCTACAATAATACGTGGATATTTTTGAAAAAAGGAGAACAAAGAAATTAAATACGTCGATTTGTCATATTTCGTCCTTTTACTGCTCTTAAAAACTCTCATAAAGTCGAACGAAAATCCCTACAAAAAATCTATTTTTTCATGTGTTAGAAAACTAAACTTTTGCTAAAAAAACACGATATATTGTAAAGTTTTTTCGAATAAGCTCATAAAAAGTATAGAGTCCCGTGCAAAATTTTAGGGTTTTGACCTCTTGAAGTGTAAAACTTGTATATGGCTCTTCAATAAAATCGTGAAGATTATTTAGCGGTTTTTGAGCGGGCGCACATCGTGGCTCAAATTGAACGTTCAAAAGGCTACAGAAGTCTTTTTTTTTATTTTCACTGTGTTTTCATGAAGCTTATTTCTTATTTCACTATTTTTATTTCAGACTTGTCTTCTCTGTTATCTTTCCTGTTGCTGTATTTTGCACACTTTCGTTTTTATTTATTTTTTTATAGCTTTTCGTTGCTATATGTTGTTATAAAAGGTTTCTGGAACGAAAGGGGATAGCAAATAGGTCATTCCAAGAACGATAGAAATTAACTGGCATTCATCTACACACGAATATGATCGTGTCGTTTAAGAAATGGCTTCAAGCAACAACACAGACTCGGAGTAAAGAATGAATTTTTAGTTTCTTCCCTCAAACGACAAACATGACTACGTTTTCATTGTTTTCCTGCAATTTACTTTATTTTTGCTAACTTTCCCACCAATAGACAAATATTCTTTCGTTTATCTACCACTTGGATTTTTTCACTATTTTAAAATAAATTTTCACTGGTCAACTGTTGTTTCACGGCTGCCGTAAACGAGATTCTAAAATTCTCTAAATATAGCAACAGTCAAGAGAATAATATATTCTTGATAACAGTCCAATACCGACACTAACCTCCGTGTTGTCTTGATAAGAATAATAATAAGAAACACTAGTTATTATCTTTTGAAAGAATTTCACAAATTGTTTTCTTTTGAAAGAGCTCAGTCGTGTAGCTAGTTAGTACGCAAAGGATCGACAATTATATAATTGAGGGGGAGTGGGGATTGCAGGAATTTATGCTGCACGATATTTTTTTTGTAACAACCCCTGCAAGCAATAAGCCTGAAGCGAGATGACGTTTTACCCCGTCTCTAGACCATAACCCTTTTCACACTGCTTTTGTTCTTTAATTATGACTATTGTTCCTGTATTCTCTTCGGAATCAGAAATTTTGAAAATTATTATGAAAGAATTTTAAAAATTATTATGGTATAGAGTCGGGGGTAAAACGTCATCTCGCTTCAGGCTTATTCTGACGCGCATATATTGTGAGTGTCTATTTTGTATATTGACCTGCATGCGTGTCACCAAGAGAATATGAACTAAGAGAAGGAATCCTACCTATATAGCCTTGTAACCATCATGTGCACAGATTGATGCTATTTTTAGCTTGGAGATATTTTGAGCGAAGAACCTGATTGGTTGATTTCTTGAGGGTAGGTGGCTTCCAGTCTTACAGTAAACAAAGCCTGTGTTTTTGTCGTGGACGTAGCGAAATATGGCGCTTTTCGTGTCCTAAAACGAGGCATGAAAGGGAAGCATGGTTATCGCACGGGCATGGTAACGAATTAAAATTAGCATCAATGATTCTAAAAATAGCATCAAAGTGTGCACATGATGGGACACGGGGATTCCTTCTCTTAGTTCATTTTCTCTTGGTGTCACTGAATGGACCGTCCCATCGAAAATAGACACAAATAGACACTAGGCAGTAGACATTTAGTGTGCATATATAGGCATAATAGACACTGGCCAGCCTAAAACAGCAATTATGTACGTGGATGCAATTTGTGAGCGCGACTTTTAAATCGTTTTCTTTTGAAGAGTGTAACTAGTGAAAGGGATCGACAGTTAGATAATTGAGGGGAGTGGGTTTTGCAGGAATTTATGTTGCTTGATATTTCTTTACTGAAAGGAGAGGTTGCGCGATGTTTTTTTCGTAGGTGAAGTGCTGGCTCTATATTTTTAAAGGGATTCACGCCTCCCCTTTTCTAATAGTCCGCTTCTAAGGGTGAGATATTAAAGAAAACACACAATAAATACATGCATATATTGTGAGTGTCTATTTTGTTCATGTAGACATGCGTGTCAACGGACCCTCCCATTGAAAATAGACACAAATAGACAATAGACAGTCATTAGACATTTAGTGTGGATATATAGGCATGATAGACACATACTTGGAAACATGATTTTGGGATTTTTACTTTTTGATTCATTAAGAAAAGGACCATACTTCCAGACATCGAGTGCTGAACCGTCGTATGGCAGCGCGAACTGATCAGGAAGCTCGGCCGAAGATGATTAACCCCTTGCTATGACCAGCAAACTCATAAATCTTGATTGTGACGCTGATGGCTTTGAAGGTATTACTCACTCCTTTCCATGTGGGATGCGTTTATGGAAACTAAAAAGAAAGTGCATCATAGTAAATAGACCTCTTATGTATATTGCATATATTCTGCACTATCGCACCTCACTAACATCAGCCAATGTCGAAAAGTGGTAAAAAGTTGAGCGACAAGAAAGCTTTGTCTGTAAAAGAAATTATGAATAAGATGGAAAATTCATGGAAGAATAGCGTAATATGAAAACGAAGAAGAGAGAAACAAGTCAGAACTAATTCTGCCATAGTTTAATGTTGTCCCTAGCGGGTTTTGGTTGGACTACCTGTTTTTCTTATACGTTTATGGTACGTCGTTTATAGCGTGAACGCTCTAGAAAACTGAGCTCCAACAATCGATCTCGGATCTATCCAAATATTAAACTAGACCGATCTAAAATGGACCTAGTGTGAAGGAACCCTTCATACTACTATTTAGCAATAATTTCGGCTTTAAAGCGCTAGCTATTTTTTGTTGGTTTATCGTTTATACTACTCCTCAAAATTGAACTTAGAATTTCTTTAATTATGTTTCTCGTCATGTCTTTTCACACCAGGAAGGAATAAATAAGGTAGTGGGGAGCCAGGCAAAATTCGAGTGTTCTTTCTTCTAGTGAGTTTACTCCTGTCATTCCCGTCAATTTGCACTCCGCTCCATCAAGGAACATGCTGTTTGATAGTGCCAACAAACCAATAATAAAGAGTCCATACTAAGTTCCTTAGAAGAAACTCGTAGATCAGTAACAATCTATCATCTCTGCCAGAATCGAACGTCCGTCATTTCTCGTTGCAAATTCAGACTCAATACTAATTTTATATTTGGCGTTTTAAGTAATGCTTTTCACAAGAAATTATTCGGTTTTTTGAAAAAAATCTACATATTCGCGATTGAACGACACTTGGCTGCATGAGCTGCATGAAGCCGGTTAAGACAATGAAGAGAAAACATGCTTTAGTCGTAGAAGAAGTTGAAGCTAGTTTGAGGAGAAAACTTTAGTATCATTTGAAATAAATACGATGAAGTATTTCGGAAAAACTTAGATCTTGTGTGACATTCACTAAACATTTCCGGAACGATTCTGGCTCGTATGATCGCGAGAAATTATAACAGTGCTATAACGACATATAATTTCGATAACTTACGAGCCCAAAATCCCAACAGTTATTCATATTTTGTCTCAATATATTTGCTTTTATAAAATACGGAATTTATTTCTCTATTTTTCTCTTAAATTTTGAACGTGGTAATCCTTCATTAACAAAGATGCAACCGATATTCGTCCCTGAAAAAGCGGTCTTTATCACTCATATATGTAACATTTCATTTTTCAACTAACAAAGAATCAAATCAGAAAATATTATTATGTAGCATTATTTAGTTTTTACCAATAGATTCTAGTGAGATATGAATATAAGAAGTGTAAAGTGAAAGCGATAGCTGATAGCAAAAATACTCTAGAGTATTTGTGACAAAACCCCCAGGGAGACTGGTACAGGTCAAGTCACGTGACCTCCAAGTCAATGGCAACGTGTTCTCATATATATTCCGGCTCCATCTTCAACAAGGTTAGTCGACTCACAGAAAAAGGTAAAATATCCTTGAAACTTGACTGATTTCAATTCTGTTTCTTGTAATACGTTAGAAGAAGACTTTATCTCGATACCTGTTTTGTTATTTTATCAAAATCTTGTTATTTTGAGTGGTAATCGTCGGCTGATTTTGAGTGAATATTTTATGGCTGGTTTACTGTTTTCGTTTCGTTATGCACCCTGTCAGTCTGGTATTATTGGCCAACTTCTCTTGTTGCAAAACATACCAAGATCGTTCGTTTTTTACCCCAAATTTCACAGGATAACTTATTAATTCAAACTTAACATAACTAGCTTGATAGATTCAGCGTTCTCGAAATCTCTTATCAAAGAATTTAAGGTTCATTTGGTCAAATAGCCGCTCTCATGTGAAATTGAATATTAACTTCTCATCCATGACATAGGAAAACCATTTGACTTGTACAATGTTTCAAGACGAATCCATGCCAATCTACACTACTGTTAGGAACAGTTCTCGTCTTCTAAACAAAAACGACTCTTTTAACTTCTGTTTTGAAAACTTCAACCAATACCTTAAAATAAAGTTCTAACGTCAGGTCAATCTACACGGAAATATTCGCTAAATTACTTGGAAGATGTTGGAAGGCTGTGTGTGAGTTGGTAGGGGAATTTATTCCTTTTAACGCTACTTAAGTCTAACAGATAGTTGACAAATACCTAGAAGAATAAAAATGTGAACCTAAAATCGCTAAAATATATTTCTCCTACAGTGATATCATCAAACTCTCGGCTATTCTTTTTGGAATCTTACTCTGTATAAGGCGGATCCATATATGAAGTCCTTTGCTTTACTCGATACAACTGGCAAAAAACTTTGGCGCTTTTCAAGAAGGGAAATTTTAATTGCTACTGCTTGTAGGGGTATCTCATTCAGGTTTTTACGCATGAAAAGATATCTACGGACTCAGCAGTATTCCTCAAATTAAAAACCAAATAAAAAAAAGCTTATACGATGATTTTGAAGAACAGATGAAAAACTCGGCTTTTCAAATGCGTAGCGGATACATACAGCAGAGTTATCGTCACAACGAAACAAAAGTATTTTCTAGCTATAATGCTAGAATTTATTTTTATATGAGGACTTTAAAGTTTTGGTTTGTCTGACAAACAGGATGGATTCGAATTCAGTGCAGCGGAGTGCGAAAAAATAAAAGGAAAACATGATTTATTTTATACCAGTGAACATGGGAAAAAAATACGTTGTAGTTCATCGGTAAAACAAGGTCATTTTATTTGTCAACTATTCCTGAAAAACATCATTAAATACCAGCTATTATTTTGATTTTAGCTGACAAATTGAAGAGTAAAAAACAAATGTTTCGAAAAGGATAAAAACATGTAAAAGCATATTGGTAGCTTGCGCATCAAAAAAAAGATTATATATTAAAAAATATATAATTTGTTAGATTTTCTTTCATATACTTTACCAAGAAATCTTGTGCAAGCTTCGCTATGTACCCGAAAAGATAAAAAACGTGATTGTATATATCTGAGCATTGACTTAAGAACAAGCTGGACTCAAGACTTCACGTTTGTCACGGGGTTTCCTCATGATACGTGGAATTAGCTTTTTACGAATAAAAATAATCGTTATTGAATACTGTGTCATTCGTTTTGATATTGATAGCAAAGGAGTATAATTTTTCACCCGGTAAATAAGATTTAAAATTAAGTTTAAAAAATATGTGGAACGATTGTTATGATGCTTTATTTCATCAACATTTTTAAAGAAAAACTAACACAATTTAGTTTTTCAGGAGTAATCTAATCCGTGGGAGGAAATTTTTCAAAATTTTTCATCTGCTGTCCTTGAGTCTATTTATGTTCGTTGTCGTTTCAGGTGAAGAACTAATCGCTAGCTATGCGAGATGCTTCGCTCGATGAAGCTAAAGTCTCTGAACCCTCACATCACTTGTGTACTGTGTGGAGGATATCTCGTGGATGCTACTACCATCATTGAGTGTTTACACTCCTGTAAGTCTTCAACTGTGTAGACAAGTCTATATTCTTTTTCATATTCCGATCAATGAACGTCTTAACAAATACAAGACAAATTCTTCTTTTTTTTGCTGATCGGTTCTATCGTTCTACGCGTTGAATGTAATGAGGAAAGCAATATTTAATTCAATTCAATTGCAAGTACTCAAGCAGGACATTTTGATGTAAACAATGAAGTTAGATATGTATTGCGTTTGTTCGGGGTTGCGTGGCACAAGGAGCAAAATTATAAATACAGTAACCTTTTAAAATTCCGAGAAAATTCTACCAAGTTCAGCGTGCTAAAAAACGGCTTAAATCGAATCAGTTACTTTACACAAGGGTACTGTTGGAAAGGTCAATGCAAATGTGATTCATTGTGGAATCTCTTCATTTACGTACATCGTTCGATTTATTTCAAAAATTTCAGTCGAGTTTAGATAATTTAAGGAAAGTAAATGATTCCAGAAACAAAATGCATAATCCAGACGCTATTAAACGTTAATGGCACTCATTGACATCCCAGATAAAAATAAATTTGACTTTAATTTAGATGTAAGTGCCAGATATAAAGGAAGATCTTGGACACTAAACTCATTCCTATTATTGTAATGTGTCAAAAAGTGTTTACTTTGGGCTTGAGTCCCTAGAACATCTTGGTCGCTATCTTCTTGCTATAAAATTCGGATTTCGTGTGTTTAAGATTCAATCCACGGGAAGACGAATCGATAATATACGGGTTATCCTTGTCCTATAGAGAGTTTACGAGAAGTCTGTTATATCTACTTGCTTTTCTGCAATTCTTTTGATATTAGGAAGAACTCGGGAAAATGAGTTCCATGGTTTTCTTAGGGGACTGAGTTTTACCGTGCGCGGTTAGAAATTTTTTCATTTCATGTTTTTAACTGCCATAGATTAAACGTAGTCTGAAAGAGGTCACGAATGGAGTTCGTCTCTCTAATATGATGCTTGAATCATTTATTACGGCGTGTTTCCATTACTCTTGATTTATCAATTATCTCCGTCTTCCGACACTAGTAACAATCGCTTTTTAGGATATATTTTGTTTACCATTTAAAAGGTTTATCGACCTTCGAAAATGTAGAGGTGTCGAATGACATATCAGCTTACATCGATATGACAAAGGTGAAAAAACAAGAGTATCGAAGGAAAAACCGCGAAGAGTTTCCTGAGATAAAAGGACGGACTTTGCCGACAATGAATTGACCGATCGGCGATCAAACTAAATGTTATTGGAAATGTATGTATATATGCTTGCTTGCTTGCTTCTTTGTTTGTTTGTCTGCTCTCTTGTTTTTATGTTTGATGTATATGCGTGGTAACGATTACTGAGCAGCATCCTTGGAGTTGAAAAAGTACGGTACCCTTACACTTCTCATGTCCAGGCATCTTTATTTTATTTATAATGTACTTCTTTGTATAGTCTGCAGGAGCTGCATCATACGATGGCTTCAGAAGAGTTATCACTGTCCCGTATGTGAAACAGAAATTCACAAGACAAGACCTTTTCTTAACATTAGGTGGGTGTTTACACCGGTGACCTACCAGTCACAGCGCTGTGGGTTAGGCATTAGAGACCTTTACCACTAAATGCTAGGGATCAGGCCCAGAAACACGGCCGCAAACACGGAGAAACACTCAGCATCAATGAAATTAAATATGGCGGCTCTTCTATCAACAACTTCGTTATGGCGCCTTGCTAAATGCCGAAAGTTTGACGGAAAACACCTGACGTTGAACTGCAAGCTGAGGTTTGCGGTACCTAGCAAGAATGTTATGCTAAAGGTCTCTAATGTCGAAAGTTTGACGGAAAACACCTGACGTCAAACTACAGTTTGAGGTTTGCGGTACCTTATCAAGAAAGTCGTGCTAAAGATCTCTATTGCCTTTCAAATCCGTCAAAGAATAGGAGAAAGAAAGATCAGGACGTGCAGCCTTTTTTGCCATAGCACCAGTGGAATAGTCCCCTTCACAGTTCCCTGCACCATCTTTAAAGGTAGCCGTGCCTTTGCATCGAAGCGAGACGTACAGTGAGCTTGGAATGATAGAGACCTTTTTTATCACCTTGGACAATTATTCACATGTCTCTATCATTGCAAGCTCGCCGTTCGTCTCGCTTCGATGCAAAGGCACGGCTACCTTTAAAGATAGCGCAGGGAACTGTGAAGGGGACTATTGACAATTTGCTGCCGCGGCAAAGTAGGTTTTGGTGGACGTCAATCAAATTGTTTCCATGACATTGTTGATAAACGCAAAAATTTTTTATTTAAGGCACGTGCCTATGGAATGTCATGGAAACGCCTTGATTGACGTTCACGACGATTCCCCGCGTGCTATTACGAAGTGCTGTAAAATAACCTGCTTAATACGGACACCGACCGTGTTAGGACGGACATCGTTTAGTGTCTGGTCCTATTGATGCCCGTATTAGCATTGCTTCCACTGACTGTATTCTCTTGAAATAACCAGCTTAATACGGACACCGACCATGTTAGGACGGACATCGTTTAGTGTCTGGTCCTATTGATGCCCGTATTAACATTGCTTCCACTGACTGTATTCTCTTGAAATAACCAGCTTAATACGTACACCGACCATGTTATGACGGACATCGTTCAGTGTCTGGTCCTGTGGATGTTCGAATTGATATGGGTTCCACTGTACTCTTGAAATAACCAGCTTAATGCGGACACCGACCATGGTAGTATGGGCATCATTCAGCGTCTGGTCCTGTGGATGTCCGTATTACCTGTTTTATACGGACACGCTATTAATAGAGACATTATTTCGGTCACTTGCATGTCCGTATTCAAGAGACTCGATTGTATAATCTCCTTTTCTTTATTAAACATAACAGGCCTGACCGTGTTCTGCAGGACATTGTCTACAAACTCGTACCTGGATTTTATCACGGTAAGTGTCTTCCAAGGCAGATTACTAGCAAATAAAGCTATTTATTTTGGGCTTAATGTTTTCCCGTTTCGATTCAGGCCGAAACATTAATTGCGCATGTGCCAAAAAATGGATTACACCAGAGCCCTCGTTCTTCGCCGCAGGCAAGAATAAACGCAGGGTTTGGGTACGAGATTGACGTTCCATTCCCTAGAGTATCATCTTGTGCGGTTGCGCATAAGAAGACACATGAATATGGATACACTGACAACTCATAAAGAGAATCTTATTCTCAAGGGAATGACACGGGATCTGAAACGGGAAAACATGCATTACGCAAAAGCTAAAGAGGTCTATTTGACCCGTTCTAACTTATGCAATTTTTCTTCTCAGACGAATTGCAACGTCGTAAAGATTTCGAAGAAAAACTTAATGAAGCCTCCAAAGGTAGTTTTCTTGGTGCATCATTATACATCTACCCCTGGAATAAATACCAAAAAAGGTTCCAATGTTGTCGATACCCTGAAACAACCTCTGAACTGATCTAAGTCAAGGCACGGCTTACTCACAGATTGAACTCTGAAACAACCTCTGAGCTGATCTAAGTCAGGGCATGGCTAACTCGGATTGAACCCTGAAACAACCTCCGGGCTGATCTAAGTCAGGGAATGGCTAACTCACAGATTGAATTGGAATCTAGCGTGTTGGTTTTACGGCGAGAGTCAAACCGGAAACCAAGACAAAAACTCTTGAATCAAGGGAGATACCTAACAAACTCTACTCATATGAAAACACTGTCCAAAAATCAAACCTGAGTCCCCACAGGTGAGAGGCGAGATATATTTCATATACATTCATTATACTAACTTTTTCTTTCCGTTCTCGATAGCGGGACTCAAGGATGAAGCTGACGAAATCGAAATCGACGAGAATGAGCGTCAAGACAACGAGAAGAAAGACCTGGATTTGATAGAAGATCCTGTTTGTGTTACACTAGAATATTATGGGTAGGAACGGCCATGTTTATTAGTTTGTTGATTTAGTTTGTTTTCGATGTTCGAAAGAGACTGGTAACGAAACCGTACCGCATGGGATTGTGGATCTGAATATTTGGCCATGAGATGGAACAGCGTCTTCATTTTGCGTGCCTAAATGAGACCCATAATACGATGCGAGTTCGCTCTTTAATCACGATTTCGCGCAGCCAAGGTACAAGCTTGATAGCACTCAATTGATTCAACTCAGCAATATAAAAAGCAAACTCCTTTCTGTGTAACAATATAAACACTCTGGTAGCTGTAGAGCAAGTGTCTTAGAGGTAAGCTTAGGAACACAAAATGAAGCCGCAGTGCTTCTCTTGCTTTTTGAGTGTTGCATTACAGCTGCCAGAGCGTTGACATTGCGGCGTCATACGTACACAGAGACGAAGCGACCGTTTCAATAAAATATGTTAAAACCTCGTGATGCTGATATGTCGACCACGTGATACCAATGTTGTACACGTCAACAAGATTTTTTACACCACGTGATAAAAACTTGACGGCACTTTGGTCACGTGGTGTAAAAACTTGTCCATGTGGAACAACAATGGCATTATGTGGACGATTTGAAATGCACTTGCGGTTAACTTAACAGACGCTTCGAAGGCGATAAAAAAAAACTGCCTCGGTTTACTGGGAAGAGTAGTAGGTCTCTCCCAGACTACTAGATTTGTGATGCCAGATTTAGTTTACCAACTTATTCTTTTATATTCAAAGGCGCAAGAGATTCTGGAAGGAGAAAACGGTGGGTGAATCTAGATCTGTTAATTATTCATTATGCTGTTCGCGCCCTCACTCTCCCGTTCTTTCATATTCTGTCTTTCATATTTTCACTCGTTTATTCCCTTTTCCAGATATTCCCAACACGCTATCTGCGCTGTTCATCAAAGCTGCCCGTCGATTTACTCAAGAAATTCGTTACCACGAAATTCGGCATCCCACAAGACACACATTCTGTAAGTTTATTGATCGTCTTTCGGTCCTTGTGAATCTGCAATCAAGGAACACAGCGGTATTTTATGGACTACAAAAATGTCTATTTTGTTTTCTCGCGAGCATTTCTGCTAATTTATAATAGTAGCTCATAATTATTTACTGAACTTGGCATATCTTGTTCAAGCCTCGGCCGGACCAACACTCAGGGTCTTAAAATAACTGAGTAGAAGGTGCTGCCTTTGTAATTACATCTACAAATGGTTAGACCTTCACGTGGCTCGGATGACCACCTTAATGGCGGTCCCGTCCCTAATTAACTAGAGACGTTAACAGAGGACCACAAGTTTATCAGTTGAATTACTGTCAAGTGTTATCCTCTATAAACAAAGTTAATTTATTTATTTTTATATCTACCTATTAATTAATTAATTAATCCATTTTTTTTTTGAAGGTTGAGATCGTACGCTGTGATGAGATCCTGAGTGATTACCTGACGATGAAAGAACTCTGGAGAATATATGGATTACATACCAAGGTAAAACACACATCTTTAATAATAATAATGATGATGATGATGATGATGATGATAATAATAATATATTCTCAGGGTTTCTAGGTCAGCACACATCTTTACTAATCGGGGAGACAACAAATTGTCTCTGCCGGAAATAGCAGCAGAGTCCTCGTGTTTTCAGTAACTAAGGGAGACTTTATTATGTCAGTTTCTGGAGTCAAACTATATCTCGCATTGTCTTATCTAATCAAGTAATATGAAACGCGTGCGTATGTCTGTTGTATAGTAGTAGAGCACGAGACAAGCAAGGTTGGCGTAGCCGTTTGTTTCCCTCGCTTTCCTTACTCTTCATGGCTCCCACATTGCGTATGTCACATTATAGAGACACGAGAAAGCGACTGTTTTATATTCAGTTTGTTATGAAATAGTTTTTGGGGGTATTACGCACGCATGTTTTTGTCCTTTGATATAAACACGTAGGATAACCAGCTCATCAGCGCCGTGTTATATCATTCTCAATAATATTAACTACCGCTTGTTTGACTGACTGTGTTCCCTTGCATCGTGTTGACAGACCTTCATCGATCTACAGTACATCATTATCGATAAAAAGATTGACACTCAAATAGAAGAACTGCCGAAACGAATCCCTGTGATAAAGATCAAAAAAAGACGAAGGAGAAAACAGAAATCTATCTCAAGCAACGATGGCACGAGTATTGCACCAGTAAAACGAAAACGTCAAAGACGAATAGGAAGAATATGTAAGAAGATTGGTTTGTCAGAAACCACGGATACTTCGCTTACCACTTTGAAATCAATAGACGAACAAAATATGGGCAATCAAATGGGTGTTGCGCTTTTGTCTAACGAAGAAAATAATACCGTTCAACCTGCAAGCAATATCTCTCAGCCTGATCCAGCAAAACAGAATGACAATATTAAGATGGACACTTTTGTGTGTCCTGTCACCCCAGAAAGTGACACTGATCACACCGTGCCAACTGGTACCGGTTTAGATCTATCTACAAGCTAGTAGATAGCCTTGTATTAATGTACATTATCAAAATTTTTATACTCTATATATATTCTTATGAATATAACACCGTACGCTGCACTTCCTATGAAGTAGCATATACACTGAATCGAAATATGGTGGCCAATTTGAATAACTACTGTTCTGCGTTAACTAGCGACAGACTAGCCTCTCATACATGTGATAAACCTTTAATGTTTAATTCCTCGTGAATACGAGGTCAGTTGCGAGTCAATACAGAAGAGAGGGCACAGGGAGCCCGGCTTTGGGATTTGTACATGAATAAATGAATCAATAAAGTGCTTTGGGTTTCCTGTGTTGAGATTTGAAACAAGACGCTGATACGTTGAATTTCCGGTAATCGTACTACCAGTAACTTGATAGCAAATTAACGTAACACATCAGTGTAACGCACGCCCTAGTATATGGTAAGAAAGAGAGAAGGGCTGAAACTAATTTGAGTACCTATTTTGAAACCGCCGTTAAAATAATTCGCCAGGGTTTATTACCAGCAACTACAGCACCAAACGATCACATGACAAATAAACTTGACGACAGCATGTCCTATTTATAGGGAATATTAATCTGTGACACACAAAACAATGATATTTGTAAGCCATACTTTAAATGTATGTGGACCAGTGGTTGATGGGACCAGTTAGCTCTACTACCGTGACCTCTCTGGTAAATATCCGCTTTCAAACAATAGACTTTGACAGATTCATGACAGTTTCATTGAAATGCAGCATTCTATTTTTATTGTCCTTTATATTATACATAGGTTCGTTTTCCGCCTCGCTCTAAACGAACTTTCTGGCGTACCACAGAGGGGAAATGTCCTTTTTCTTTATCAGGAACTCCATTTTCTTTCCCCAGAACTTTGCAGAACATTTCATTTAACCTTGATAGTGGAACCTGGGATTCCGCTCCAGATACAGAAAAGTTTTTCAAAAGCCTGAAGAAAAAAATATGAGATTTTAAATCCTGACGACGAAATTAACGGTCAAATATTTTGAAAAATATACCTTACTCACCATAACATAAAGTATTGTGCTCCTTGAATATTTGATTTGTTTTCATTTGATTCCAGATTCTGATTGCCAGCACTCGTCATGTTGACATTCAGACTGCTTTCCTCTAAAGCTCATTAGCACTGGTCCCATCAACCGCTGGTGCACATGTAACGATAAACTTGCCTTGTTTCAGCCCTTCTCTCTTTCTTACCATTTACTAGGGCGTGCGTTACACTAATACGTTAAATTTGAATTATAAGCTGCTCTCGAATTACTTACATTAATCTGCTATCAAGTTACCAAACCTCAATACAGGAAACCCAAAGTACTTTATTGAGCTATTTATCATTGGCGTCTTGTTTCAAATCTCAACACAGGAAACCCAAAGCACTTTATTGATTTATTTATTCATGTACAGATTCCAAAGCCGGGCTCCCTGTGGAGAGGGCAGCCATAAACAATAGAAACTTTCTGCACAGAATTTGTATAAAATAGAGTTCAATTCCCGGAGGATAGAAAGTGTATTGTTTTGGTTACCCCATAATGGCCACTGTGACGTCACGTGAAAACGTTCTATTTATCTAAATTGGTCGCCATATTTCGATTTGGTGTATACAGCTGTTCAAGAAAAAAGTGGCCTCAGATTTTGTTGCATGTTGTAAACCAAGCCCGAAGTGCACTATGGGCGATGTAAATGCAATCAGCGAAAGGTCACAACGATAAGGAATTTTACCAAACTTTTGGAGTGGAGTGATTTTCAGTGAAACAAAAAGTTAAACTGAACTAGACGTTTTCAGAGCGTTAACTCGGGCTTCCAAGGTCTTGTTTCTGGGGTTGTTTTCTGTGAGCCTTCGTTATCTTGAGCTCAGCGCAAAACGCATGCGTCCTAGACACAGGAAGTCCAAGTACTTACTTTTACTACATGTCAATATTTAAAAGTCAAATAAACACAGCAGATAATAAAATTGAATGAATTCTTGTCAAGAACATGGACCTTGGTGTTGAGACTGATTCAATGTTGCTTGTAGTCGATCGACGAAACCATTCTCGTCTCGAAATGACCTATTTTATCGCCTATTTTATCACCTAAAAATAGGTGTAAATGAAGCACGTGCAAGAGTGTTTTTATTCGATTTTCCAAACACCAAGAAGTGAGTTGAAACAACGAGGAGGAGCCGTGTTTTTTTAACCAACATCAAGGCTTTTGGTAGAGGAAGAAGCACTCTTTCAAGTGCTTGATATGGCTTCTCAAACTATCAAAAATTCTTGGAGAAATTCAAAGCATAAGTTGGCCAAATTTAATGCTAATTAAGAACACACATTCAAACCTCCCTCACGCTAAAAATGTTTTTTGTTTTATCCTCATGAATTATTAACGAGTCTGAGAATGGCACGTGCCTATGGAGTGTCATAGAAACGCCTTGATTGTCACCCACCAAATCGTGCTTGGTCGCGATGACCTGGGGTGCTACCATTCAAACCAGTCCATGCGTTTGGAAATTCTTTTATTTATTGTAAAATAAGAGCGGGGAACTTTTCTTCCAAAAAATGGTGCACGCGTCACGGAAGAACCGAAAAGAGCGGGAAAAGTGGATTACCTCTATCGAAAGACTGGGATTTCCGGAATTTTTCGATTGGAATGTCACATACCATTTGTTTTGCAACAACAATTTCCAGTTTTTCCGGGTACAGTACTGAAATGATAAGCACCGCTGCATTCCGTACTTGCACCACGAACATTACGCGGCTAAATAGCGGTGGATTCAATGCCATTCCACAGTAGAGGACTAGACGATTTATGGAAAGGTGGATGAGATATGATGGGCTAGCGGACGCCTCTGGACTAATGGATGGATGAAATGAGAAAATGAAAGGAAGGGAATGGAAGGGAAAAACATAAACGGAAGAAAATAGAACGACAGAAAGAAAGGAAAGGGAAAAAGAAAGAGAAAGAAAAATAATAGTGGTGAATGTTAAAGCAAGCGAGTGATCGAGTGATAAGAAGTAAAAAAAGAAAAAAAAA
The DNA here is from genome assembly GCF_029948245.1 of Actinia tenebrosa. NCBI lineage: Eukaryota > Metazoa > Cnidaria > Anthozoa > Actiniaria > Actiniidae > Actinia > Actinia tenebrosa. The sequence continues at coordinate 19,574,732 of NW_028292581.1, forward strand.
AAAAAAAAAAAAAAAAAAAAAAAAAGAAGAAAAAAACACTTAGAAAAAAAGAGAAGCAAAATAGTGCAGCCAGGCACATAAAGAATGAATGAGTGAGCAAGGGAATGAGCGAATGTTTGTGATAAGACTGTACAAAAAGATCTAGTATTTAAAGGAACAAACTCAATAACAAAACCGATCAAACATAACAAACAAAAGTAACCGTGGCTCAAAAATAAATTACCATGAAAACGTACAAATATCCACGAGGCGCCTCTTCTTTTTCTAGACTACTTTTTCGTCTTCAGTTTAAGAGGAAACTTTTTTCAATAACGAGGATAATGGCAAAAAGCGCCAAAAACTAAACTTTCGTATGAGTTTTGATCCCAATTTTCGTTTTGGGTTAACACTCAAAACCTTTTTTAAACAGTTAGGAACTGATTTACTAAGATAAAATGCCTGTTTGAAGCGGTATTTTCAATTGTACAAAGATGTTTTGTTGCATTTGTGTTAGAATGTTGCTTTGTCAGGCTTTTTTATAGAAAATATATGGGAAATAAGCAAATGAAGGCCTGAACCTCATTTTCGAATAAACTTTTTGCTTTGGGTTAACACTTTGATTCCACTTTTATCTGTCATCTCCACTTCCAAACAAATTACACTTTCTGAATGATTTTAGCCTTGTACAACAGCCTTTCTTCAAGAAAATAGTTTTTGGCGCTCACTGCTTGAATACGAAAAGAATTCTCTCTTAATATGATTCTCTGAGGGGGTAAAAACAAAAAGCATGGCAATCGATCAATGTCAACAATTTGAACTCAACAACATGATTGGTTGATGAAAGTGGTGTTCAGGCAGCAAATGAAAGAGTATGTAGAACGATAACTGGTTATTTTTACTCGTTAAAACGAACGTCTTTTTCGTGTTGAAACTATCACTTGCTGAATCTTGAATGGCGAGGCAAACAGCGTGAAGTGAACAAGAACGACTTGTTAGCAAGATATGTTTGCGAAAAAAGCTGCCAATTCAAATCAAAGGGTTATTTAGAAAGTCGCAGGTTCCTTTTTAACTTTTAGGAATGCAAATATTTTGTTGTGTATTACATTATACCAAGTTACCGGCGATTGCGAAAAAAAAGAAGAATTTAGTTCAAAAGATTTTGGTTGAAGCAGGCTCCCGCTTAAAATGAAAATCTTTAGTTGGATTAAGTTTGGTTCGAAAAAACTAATTCAATTCAAGGGCATATGTGTAAATACACCTTGGATGCTGTTTTCAGTTAACGTTGTCGGGTTTACACCTCAGAACAAACGCTCTTTTCTCTTTTATCACTTTAACTTATTCAGTGTTTGAAGGCGCATTCTGTTGTCAGGTTTACTAGTTCAGAACAAAAGCTACTTTCTTATTCATAAGCTGAGAGTTTTTGTCTGAAGGCGCCGTCTAATAGCACGAAGCAACATGTATCGGCAAGTTTAAACAATTAACAAAACAAATGTTTCATTGTTTAGTAATGGTATAAAGAGATAGATAAAAGCTGGCTAGCTTGGAAGACATCGAGTGAGCAGTTCAGTCGTTTTTGAACCATCTATGCTACTAAATCGGTAAGCTATACTCTCAAGACTGGTTTAAACGGTACTATTTTTCCTCACAACTGTCGCACGCAATTAACATGCTTAACCAAAGTTTTAGCTGCTTAAGAAAGTCGTAAGCAAAACGTTTGGTCAATTTACTGACACGAAGCCATTTGTGTCGTCAGCATGTGGCGCGCGACAGTTAGGAGAATAAATCGTAACTTGTATACCGGCCTTCAGCATCATCTTGTGTTAGCCTGTTTAAAGATTATTTGACATTTGCAGTATTCATACGTGGATCATGCTCTCTCTCTCTCTCTCTCTCTCTCTCTCTCTCTCTCTCTCTCTCTCTCTCTCTCTCTCTCTCTCTCTCTCTCTTTCTTTCTTCGTGTTTCTTTATTTATTCTTGGAAAAAAGCAAAACAAATGTCATCTAAAAGCATCAGAAATATGGGGGAAAATAGTTGTCCAAAAATTGTCGTTTTTACCGATACTAAACTGTTGAGCATTCAGGTTTTACCAGGCACTAAACAGGGTGTCCCTTATGATAAAAAATTAAACATGAGCAATTTAAGTTGCTTTGCCATTCTTGTCTGATGTAGTGCGATGGAAAGAGTGATCCTGATCGTGTTGCTTGCGGGCGTTTGTGTCTTTGCAAGACCATCACAGGAAGATTCTGGTGAGTATGTATGAAATCTCTAGTAAATACTGTCTTTTCTAATCCCTTCTCTAGTCCCATCCAGCCCAACGAAAACGGCCAAAGGTGCTGTTTCCTGAGAAAATGGGAAACCTTTTTTACCTCTTTTAATTCATTATTGTTCTTCTCCTTTTTGCAAGAATCAACTACTAAATCTCAATTCGATCTTAGAAGATATTCTCGATAGGGATAAACTCTCATATTTCCTTTCACAGTATAATGCGAATGAAGTTCGAGGGGGAAACTGTTTCCTCGTTGCTTTTGTGTGTCTCTTTGTTTCCTTTTGATAATAACTATAATAATTAGTGGAGTTTTCGTTGCATCTTTGTGTGATATGTTTTAAGCATAACATCATAGGTAAGTTCTTAATATTTGATGCCGCTTCAGGCGAGGGAGCTGGGGAAAAAGAGAGTGAACTTATGTACACAGCTGAATAGAAAGATGTTTGTAACCGGAAAAAAAGAACAATAAAAGGGTTACTATCTATATTTACCTTGGGAGTAATGTTTTCCCATTTTGACCACGTGTCTTTTTCTTGATAATGAGATTCTTTGTTTGATCTGTTAATTATAAAATATTTGGGATACTACGCGCGCTATGATTGGTCGAAAACCATGTTTGATGAGAGTATCAAAACACGCTATCGTCATTTTTAATCTATCGCGCGCGCTCATTGGTCAGTTTGAATAAGACGGCGCGTAGGGAGAATTTACTTAGACTTTGCTTTTCTTCCATCTTTTCGCGCGTTTGTTATTTTATAAAACAAATCAAAAACAGTTTTCCGTGTTTGATACTCTGGTCAAAACACTTGAGATTTTTGGAGAACACTCGAGAAGCTGGAAACCACTCCGCTACGCGTCGTGGTTTCCTACGCTCCTCTCGTGTTCTCTCAACATCCCGCGTGTTTTGATCAGAGTAACAAACAAGGAAAACTGTTTTTGATCTGTTAAATTCATATTCATTTTCCCATTTCAGACCACGTGTCTTTTTCTTGATGAGATTCTTTGTTTGAGTCGTATATTCATATTCATTTTCCCATTTCAGACCACGTGTCTCTTTCTTGATAATGAGATTCTTTGTTTGAGTCGTATATTCATATTCATTTTCCCATTTCAGACCACGTGTCTCTTTCTTGATAATGAGATTCTTTGTTTGAGTCGTATATTCATATTCATTTTCCCATTTCAGACCACGTGTCTTTTTCTTGATAATGAGATTCTTTGTTTGAGTCGTATATTCATATTCATGTGTCTTCTCATGCAAATGTTAAACGAAGATATGATACGTGTTTTGAAATGGAAAAACATTAAGCTCAAGCAAAATTAGTGTATTTATTGGAAATTGCGTAAATATATGATCCAGCGTGAAATTTAAAAATTGAGTTGACTAAAGTTTTGAAATAGATATTGCACTAATATACAGTATAGGCTCTAGCGTCTTTGTTTTCTTTTGTTTCTGCTCGACTATTGGTACTCTTCGACATTAGACCTCTTTACCTTGAGCGTAAACGTTTTGCCATTTTAGACCACCTCTGTCAATCCCTAGAGTTTTATTTCTTTGTTTAACGATTGCGCATGGAAATGACACGTGGTCTGAAATGGGAAAACATTACATCCCAGGTAAAGAGATCTATTAGTTTTTGGGACCCCCCACCCCTCCCCCCGCAATCCCCTTTCCTCTAAAGACAAAAAAAAAAAAAAAAAAAAAGAGATCTTTGTTTCGGTTCTATTATTGTTATTTTCTTGTTTCAGGAGAATGTGATGTTGCCAGTTCGCATCGATTGGAGTGCGGCTGGCTTGGTATTGATGAGCAAACCTGCTTAAACAGAGGTTGTTGCTGGGACTCAAGCGACCGTAATGCAAAGTTCTGCTTTGTCAAGAAAGGACAACGTAAGTAAAACAGGGCTACATGCGACACTAGGGAAAACCTCTGCTGTTGCTGTTGCTGTTGCTGTTGCTGTTGCTGTTGCTGTTGCTAATGCCGTTGCTGTTATTAATAAATATCATCATATTGTCATATTTCTAATTCACAGACCTTCTTGAAGGACAGTGTCCCGTTGCGCCTTCTGAACGCCAGGAGTGTGGTTACAGCGGTATTACCAGAGACGAATGCCTCAAAAAATACTGCTGCTGGGATGACTCGGTACCTAATGCCAAATGGTGCTTCAAAGAGCCAAGTAAGTCGTACAAAAACTAACAGTTATTGGGTTCCCTGTGCTAAAATAAATCACATGAAATTTATTACTCCCAATAATATCGATAAATCCCTGTATTTTGGGCGTATTTTCCCCCATTTCTGACCACGTGTCATTCTGTTAGAGTAAGATTTTTCGTTTGCGTCGTAGCAATATTCATGCATGTGTCTTCTGATGCGCAATCGTTAAACAAATAAATGATGCTGCCTTTGCTCTAGAATATCTGCAAATGGTCAGGCCTTCGCTGTAGCTTGAATGACCACGTAAAATGGTGGTCCCGTATCTTTCAGAGACGTAAAACATAGAGGACCACGAGTTTATCAGTTGCGACTGTTGTAAATATAGTTGATTTCCATTCCATTTGCAATTGCTTAGATTTGCCTCCTGCCGGCTGCTATATCTATCATGGTGTGTCTGGGGTCTGTCGTTACACTTGTCACGCTGAAGAGAGCAAGGCTTATGGGATGTCTTTTTGCAGTGGACGAATTTGCTGCTACAAAAAAACTTGTAAGTACACAGTCAGATGACATTCATAGGGCCAAATTAGCTAGGCGAAAGCAACCGACTCAAAGTAATCAGTGATTTAGAGGGCCTTTATGGGGGACGTTCTGTTTGTTTGTAGTCATTGATTTAGGGGGTCTTCATGGGGGACGCTCTGTTTGTTTGTAGTCATTGATTCAGGGGGTCTTCATGGGGGACGTTCTGTTTGTTTGTAGTCATCGATTTAGGGGGTCTTCATGGGGGACGCTCTGTTTGTTTGTAGTCATTGATTTAGAGGGTCTTCATGGGGGACGTTCTGTTTGTTTGTAGTCATTGATTTAGGGGGTCTTCATGGGGGACGTTCTGTTTGTTTGTAGTCATCGATTTAGAGGGTCTTCATGGGGGACGTTTTGTTTGTTTGTAGTCATCGATTTAGAGGGTCTTCATGGGGGACGTTCTGTTTGTTTGTAGTCATTGATTTAGGGGGTCTTCATGGGGGACGTTCTGTTTGTTTGTAGTCATTGATTTAGGGGTCTTCATGGGGGACGCTCTGTTTGTTTGTAGTCATTGATTTAGGGGGTCTTCATGGGGGACGCTCTGTTTGTTTGTAGTCATTGATTTAGGGGGTCTTCATGGGGGACGTACCATGTTTGTTTGTTTGGCAGGTTCCTTTTTGCCTAGGGAAAAAAATCGTAAAGTAGCATTGCGGAATTGCTTTAAAAGGAACTCGTAAAAATTGTCAGAATCGTCGTTTTCCGAATGGTAATAATAGCTCATTTATTATCTTTTTTCTTATTAATTTTTAGATGGAAAGTGATCTCAACAGTACATTTGGTGGGACTTTTACGTTCACTTTGAGACTAAGCCGTCAACAAAAAATTAATTAATTTGTTTTATTAATATAAAAAATAAATAAGAACCATTAAAAGAAAATTTAAAAAAACGTACGTGATTATCATGTTAATACTTCTCGTTTACTATACAAGTCATACTCAATACGCGCGCCCCGTTGGCAAACGAGTCAAAGAAAACTCGCGGCAACTCGTCCAGGGAGTTGTTAAATAGAGCACGCTTCTCGACCAAACAGAGCGCGCTTTTTATCCCAATTATTTCATAATGAATATGATTGATTAAAAGTAGATCTAAAGTTACCTAATAATAATCGTAAGAAATAAGAAGAAAGCTTCAATCGATAAGAAAACTAGATAAAATATTGAAGAGAAATGAAGAGAAATCATGAAAAATGAAAAACTAAATACAAGATAAATGATCTAAAGAAATAATAAATGAACAAAAAAAAAAAAAAAAAAAAAAATGTCAGCAACTAAGAAAAAAAATATTTTTATATATGGCCGTGCACGTGTACACGGGAAAAATTCACTTCCTTAGTGCCTGTTCTGTACCTCACACTAAATTTGTGAGAAATGTGTTCCTCCGCGGTATAGTCTCGGACAGAGCTGCGAACAATCCGCAACTCTGTAGAAAAGGTAAAAGAGATGTAGTATGCAAATAAACTAATAAAAAACAGAACAATTCATTAGTGTTCCCTACCTCGCGTTAAGATTTCCTTAGACTAGTGTTCTCTACCTCACACTAAATTTAAGAGAGGTGTATTCCTCCTTGGAGAAGTCTCGAATAGAGTTGCGAACAATCCACTACCGACTCTAGAACTGAAAAAGTAAACGATTTAAGAGTGGATGTCAGTAAAACTCAAACATTTCGTGGCAAGTGTGAAAAATTCGATTTGTCTCATATTTTGAAGGGAGGTAGGCTATGATGTAATACAAGCCCCTACACACTTAGTTTTTGAAAATATTGTTTTATTCCCAAGAAATTAAAATATTTCTTTCGAGGCGTCAATATGCTAATTAGAGAGGTCTAAAAATGAGCAGAATTACAGACCTCCTTTGCTAAAACTATACAAGATTAAACCTTTAAAATATAAAAAACTTCAAGTATTCTATCTGTTTAGTTAGTAGAGTGATTTTTTCGCGTGTAACTTGAATAAAGAATTTTTAGTAGATTTTTTTACAGGACATACTTTCAGCACTCTCAAAAGTAGCTTCAAAACAAGTGGCAATTTTACTATGGCCGAAACATTGGAATCGTTTTATATCCAAGCTATTTAAAGAAGAGGAGTTTTTCTTCAGCTGTACAAAAAATTAGCTTGGGTAAATCAGTTTTCGGATTTTTACGTTCGGTCAAAGTTGCCGTAATGAGCCGTTTTTTCGGTCCCGGCTTAGCTTTTGAAACGAACAACAAAGCCAGCCTTCTCACTCACTAACCAATACTTGAAGTTTCACCAATGCTTCTACACTTAACTATATGCTTCTAACCATGCCAACCTTGTCAATGTAGAAGTTTAAATCCTTTTTTAGAGATTTTAAACGAAGATCCGGTGTTGTTTTGTCATATTATAAACGTTATCTGTATCAACAATGGCTTTCAAAACAACGATTGAATTCGTCTGCACTATTTCGCAAATTTCAGCCTTTTAAATGAAGATCGCTTAGATTTCCATATTTTTCAAGTGCTTAAGATCCCACTTGATTTCTGAAGCTGAACAGCGAAAACTATATATCGATATTTTTGGGAAATATAAAGAACCGCATTTATTGAACATCCTTCGACTGATAAACGGCGACACCAAGTGATAATATACATAATTGGTCTTATATTTGATTGACGGGTCGTAATCAGGAATCGCGCTTTTACGCCTTTATACACTTGAGAACTATTTACTTTTTCCGACCTTTGAGTAAAAACCTTTCGTTTCGAAGATTCTGAATAGTTATTGGTAGCCCAAAGAATACATATTACATGATTATTTTCGAGTATTTTCGATAAAGTCGATTATTTGCGTTTGCTTGAATTATTAAATCTTACGATTCTATATTTCGTAAGGGCGCTTGCTTCCCGTGTGATTCCTCCGCCCCCCCCCCCCCTCCCCTAAAAAAATGAATGCTCCCTAAACAAGAATTTTTACAAAGTAAATGTCAATCAAAGGATACTGGATATGCTGTTACGAAGTTATACATATATACCGTAAAATTCCGGCTGTAAAAGTCCTGTTACACGAAATATGCAGTTTTTCTTGCAAGATGTATTGCAATGCTGTTGAAAGCAGAACATTGCAAGTCGTAGGTGAGATGTTAGACGCGCGCAACTCTTCGCAACTTGCGCTTTTTTTGGTCTGCGATAAAACCGGATATATCAGCGGGGCCTATGGAAGAGCTGCGCTTGTATTGGTAATTTGCAACACAAATTGCACTGCATTTTGCGAGATAGGTGTGACGTGACAAAAAGTAGAAGCTCATTCAATATTTTTGCAGATTGCAACGTTGCATTGCAAGTTTCAGAAAGGGTGGTGTTACATGTGCAATATTTTTTCCGACATGTAATGCAACGGCGTTTCATTGCAATTTGCGAGAAAAATTGCCTCGTGTAACAGGGCTTTTATGAGTTTCCACGTCTATGAGCCCACAAGAGCCCTCTAACCTGCAACAAAAATATTCCTGTTTTACGGTAATTTAAAAATTAAATTCACCAGAATTTCTTTTAACGAAATTTTAGGCGGTAAAAGGTCTGCTGTGCTATATTGTCGTCAGCTATCTTAAGAAAGTCAAGATTGCATACAGCTGCAGCTGTTCATTACCAAACTAACAATGAGATCGATGTATGGCTTTTTCCGCTTCACTTGAATACCAGACGTGTCCAGGTCACAGGAAGCGCAGATCTCTTGCAGCATGGATATTGAAAACTTAGATAATCGTGATTGGGATTTCGCAAGTTCACAGATGTTAAAAGTGTCATATATGATTGGATGTTGAATTGCCAGAACACTTAATACCTCTCTTCCAAGATCATTTAAGGCCTTTTCTCTTGAAGCTTCGTTGACATTCTCTTCAATGTTTTCGTCTTCATCGATTTCATCAGGAATGACTTGTTTTGCTTTGACTCTTGAAAAGAAGCTCGCAATTTGCTTAGAATTGAGAAACTCTTCGGGACCAAACATGCGGACACCAACTGCGTTTTTTGCTTTTCTCATTGATTTGGACGCTGTAACAGGATCTACCTTATGTCCAGTTTGTTCGCCAATCTTGAATAAGCCCATTAGATATTTTTTCTGAGCTTCAGAAAACCGCTTTCTCTGCTGTCCAGTAGATTTCAACGCCCATCCCATATCAAGTATAGGTAGCTCTTGTTCCAGCTCTAGAGATGGAATATCGGATGCAATTTCAGGTATGGCACTGGTAGCACCCTGCTCTAGCTTGGTTGCGTAGAGTATTATTGCTTTATCAAAAAATGTTTCGTGTTCAAGAGCATATGAATGCGCACCACAGTCAAGGTGATTTTGAAGATATGAAAACTTTTGGAAAGACATAACACATCCCTCTTCTGGGCAGATGAATAGTTCTGAAGCTTGTTCTTCAAGGCTGCTACTACAGTCTGTGTCGTCATCATCACTTTTTTCAACATTTGAGGAAGGTTGGACTGCCTGGGTATCAAATGCACTTGACGTGGATTGCAAACGGCGTCTGGCGGTAACTGCAACAAACGAAGCTTTAGGACTGGGCATATCGGTGTTGGTACTTAATTCTGTCGAGGCATGCTTGGGGGGTACGTTGAGATCTTTCCACTCGAAAAATTTTCCAGGTCCTATGCCGTACGCTCTCCAGACTCTCAAACCCTTGTCGCTATAGTTAAAGTTGCTCAGGAAACTAATACCTTTCCATTTGATATCCGGAAACTTTGAAGCAGGTTGATTGCCACATACAGTCACCCTCACGCCAGGAATACCTCCTGATGAATCTATGGCTTCCATCATTTGCTTTGGAGATTCAACGTCGTGACCTGAATTAAGGTATACTCTCATCTTGTTCTTAATTGTTGCCGCCTTTCTATCACAAGATCCTTTTCCTCCTTGCGGTTCGGAAAAGTCTAGCTGGGACAAAGTGATCTGATACTTTGAGGCAATTTGTTGCAAGAACAGCAAGGTCGAAGCGGCATGATAACATCCTGCATTGTCTGCTCTTAGGTAAATGGTTATAATTTCAGGCGCTATTGTTTTGAGCTGCTGAAATACATCATCAACTATTGCCAAAACACTGCTGCTTTCTTGGCTGCAGCTTTCAAAAGGATGCACAAATGTTAGCATCTGCATCTCGCCGTCTTTGTCTCTCCTGATGGCCACGGTTATGTGCCACGATATTCCTCGCTTACCGTACCAATCGCTCTGACTCTCTCTATATTTTCGTGGCAGAAATTTCATTGCCCAATCAAGAATGAGAAGGGAAGACTGTGCATTCAGGTTTTTCAAGATGTCAAGTCTTGATTGATCTTGATTCACAGAACGAAGAAGATGCGCCTTCCATGCCAGAATGTTTTTTGAAGCTTGTTTGAAAATATAGGTGAGCTCTTCCGTTTCACAGCTATCGAAACTCTCCAGGGTGGTATGTATTTCGTGCAAAATCGCAGTAAGTGCATCACATCTGTCACATCTCAAGTTATGTTGGTGGTTACATGAAGAAATGAAGCAATCGTCATCCGGAAAACTCAGTGCGTAGGCCCTGCAGTGGTCGGGAACCTGCGAACTCGGTGACACGTGCACCTAAAAAAGAACATCATTTATTAGAAGTTATAATACTATGATCATGGGGTATCGCGTGAAAATGTCCAGCTATGAGTGCATACCTTGTAGTCACTCTTTAAGTATCGCTTGGCACTTTTAAGTTTCTCGGTAATGTCCTTTACCCAGGAAAGACCTTTGTACTCATCGCCAAGCTTTTCCACCACTTCTTCTAAATCGTCAAATGCCTTGGCTCCTTCCGCAGACACATAGTCTAGGCCTTGAAGTGACTTTCTCACAGTTGCGGCGCAAACGTTTAACACCCTACACAGTGTGCTGCGACTCATTGGTTCAAAGTCCGATTCCTTGCAGTAACTCTGGTATTGCTTCACTATTTGCTCGGGGATAAGCATCCGAATGACATTTGGCACTTTGATATCGACATTTGTAGACAATGTAAGTTTCCTTTCTCCAAAGGGCAGGTCCTGGACTACGTGGGTGCTCGTTATAAAGGATAAAAAATGATCTAGTTTATCTGATGAAATGCATATCCTCGTTCTCCTATCATTAGGAACAAGTGCACCTCTGCCGTGGAGAAGACGATGGTGTCTGGCTATGTTGAACCGATATATTGTTACGTCAGGTAGCCATCTCTTTAACTGCTTGAAAGTGACCGTATCCGCTATTATTGATAGGATCTGCCGTCGAGTACTCCAGTGAGAGGCGCTGTTGTAACATTCTGTTAGAGCATTCATCAGAGCAGAGTCAAAGTTGCTGTCGGTTTGAGATACATGGAACACGGAAGCAAAAAGCATTTCAGTATCATTTGGCGCAATCTCTTCCAAACACGCACTTACAACTTGCTTCGCTTTCCTTTCATAACTGCGTTTTGTTCGACTCGAGGCTTCATCCCAAGGCTTTGTCAATGAATTTCTGATAGGACTAATGTCTCTTGATGCAAGGTACGTATTGAGGAGATCTCTTGATGACTTGTGGTTGCCATATGCCGAGAGTTTTGAGGTTTCTGAAGGCTGGTAGGTACTGAAAGATGTGTCGTCGTAAGCCGAGAAACCAGGTGATACAGCAACAGGAGTTGAGTGCTTAATATTGAAAAATACCTCTTCTTCTTCGTCCTACACATACAAAGGTTAACGATAAGCGTTTCTTCTCTTTTCTTTTCATTTTCAATTATGTTTCATTACATTCTATTATTATTCTTTGTCTTTGTCAGCCCGTCAGATCTTCTGTCGATTCGTACATTCGTCCGTCCGTCGCCGTCCTTCCTGTTCCTAAATCCTAACACTTCATCCATCCACCCATCCATGAATCCATCCCTCCATAATGTTTTTTAGTTTCTCTCAATCGCTCTTTCTTCCTTCCTTCCCTCCTTCCCTCCCTCCTTCCCTTCTTCCTTCCTTCCTTTCATCTCCTCATTCATTATTTATTATCTATATTATATATATATAGGGCATTGCCATCCTGACTCACCAAAGTTACTTCAGCAAACTCCTGCGTAAGACTTGAAGTACTATCATCTTCCACTTTTTCTTTCATTTTTTTCCGGCAGTTTATACAGACTCCTGGTAATAAGAAATGTTAGCATAATTGTTGTTTAATATCAATGCATAACGTAATAAAAAAGGTGCATGATTGTTGTATACTAAGGGACAGGTCATTATTCATCCTATGAGTGTGTGTTTGTGTGGAGGGAGGGGGGTGGAGATTTGGTGTTGGTCGCAATTTTTACAGAACTGGTGGGGGCTCAGGTATATATTGACTGGAGGATCACACGAAGATCAGGGCGTGGCAACCACTATTAAAAAAACGTCGACAATTTAGCGATATGTATACATATATATGTATCCCCCTTTTCCCTATTGTACATTCTTTTACATCACTTTTTTACCTGAACCAACTTGAATGAACATGCCAGTCTCTTTTAGGATAAACCTAGACGATTCACTGCTTAGACCCCGGTCAGCTTTTGGCACACGTTTTCCGCTTTTTCCATGGCCAGAGATCGTTTGAGGAATTCTACACCTGCTGCTTGCCCCTCGGCTCCATCCTACACCGAGGATGGAACGGTGGTTTGGACATATCGTCATTGAAGTTGCATTGGAAGGAATTCTAAACATAGATACTCGGCACAAAATCAACTCAACTTCTGTTTGTGGTCCCGTGAACTTTAAACTTGCTTTATGGCTGGAAATATCTTTACAACAAGCTAGTAGAGGAATAATTTGCGTTTCGTCTTTAGGATGTTTTCGATCGATGCTGCAATTTCCGCCAGCAAGGGCTTTAAACGAACAATAACTTTCCATATTTTAATTTTTAAATGACTTAAATATTTCGAAGTCGTGATCACCAGCAATGTCGTTTTAGGGAACACCGCACGAGTAAAAGCGCGATTCCTGATTACGACCCGTCAATCAAATATTAGACCAATTATGTATATTATCACTTGGTGTCGCCGTTTATCAGTCGAAGGATGTTCAATAAATGCGGTTCTTTATATTTCCCAAAAATATCGATATATAGTTTTCGCTGTTCAGCTTCAGAAATCAAGTGGGATCTTAAGCACTTGAAAAATATGGAAATCTAAGCGATCTTCATTTAAAAGGCTGAAATTTGCGAAATAGTGCAGACGAATTCAATCGTTGTTTTGAAAGCCATTGTTGATACAGATAACGTTTATAATATGACAAAACAACACCGGATCTTCGTTTAAAATCTCTAAAAAAGGATTTAAACTTCTACATTGACAAGGTTGGCATGGTTAGAAGCATATAGTTAAGTGTAGAAGCATTGGTGAAACTTCAAGTATTGGTTAGTGAGTGAGAAGGCTGGCTTTGTTGTTCGTTTCAAAAGCTAAGCCGGGACCGAAAAAACGGCTCATTACGGCAACTTTGACCGAACGTAAAAATCCGAAAACTGATTTACCCAAGCTAATTTTTTGTACAGCTGAAGAAAAACTCCTCTTCTTTAAATAGCTTGGATATAAAACGATTCCAATGTTTCGGCCATAGTAAAATTGCCACTTGTTTTGAAGCTACTTTTGAGAGTGCTGAAAGTATGTCCTGTAAAAAAATCTACTAAAAATTCTTTATTCAAGTTACACGCGAAAAAATCACTCTACTAACTAAACAGATAGAATACTTGAAGTTTTTTATATTTTAAAGGTTTAATCTTGTATAGTTTTAGCAAAGGAGGTCTGTAATTCTGCTCATTTTTAGACCTCTCTAATTAGCATATTGACGCCTCGAAAGAAATATTTTAATTTCTTGGGAATAAAACAATATTTTCAAAAACTAAGTGTGTAGGGGCTTGTATTACATCATAGCCTACCTCCCTTCAAAATATGAGACAAATCAAATTTTTCACACTTGCCACGAAATTTCAAAAATGTCTGATTTTTTCTGACATCCACTCTTAAGATGCAAACAAACGAACTAATACAAAATCGAAAATACACGAAGGGCCTCTTCTTTACCGAGACTACTTTTTCATCTTCAAACATGAATGATTACGTATGTTTTCAACCTGCCAATTCTAATTATATTTCACAAACTCCGTTCGAAATATATGAGAAAACAATAGGTAGAATCCTGCCATTTGTGCTTCGGACCACATTTTAACGCACTCCACTCCCCTAGAGTTTAAATATTGATGACGTAATCCCAGAATCCCGTGCTGCACTAAGTGCGAGGTCACGTTGTACTTTTCATCTTTTTCTGCTGTGCTTCGGACGTACGATAAGGTAAGTGGTTACTAACCGTGTTTTTATCCTCTATTTTATACCTTTTAGCCTACTCCTATACCCAGAATCATAAATAATCCCATTCGGGATACAATTGCTTGTAATATTTTGAATTTTTAGCTCTAGTAGCTACAATGTCTTCTCGTAAACGATCTAAACATTCTTCCCGCCACACGGACAGTTCGTCCGAATCAACAAGCTCTAGGCATAGCAAACGACAAAAAACATCCCAAGTGGACCAAAAGGATATAAATTCAGTCTTCTCAACACTGAAAGAAATCCAAGAAGCGATTTCAAAGACGAATAACCGTATCTCAACTCTCGAAGTTAACATGGAATCTTTCCCGCCAAAACACACCGAGATAGATTACAATGATCTGCTCTCAGTCCAAACAGAAGACATAGACCTGGACTACGATCTCCCAGAATATCAAGAAGGGACACAGTCCCCACCAAGCTCGGCTATTAAGCCACCAAACTCGGCTATTAAGCCACCAAACTCGGCTATTAAGCCACCAAACTCGGCTATTAAGCCACCAAACTCGGCTAATAAGCCACCAAGCTCGGCTGTCAAGCCACCAAACTCGGATGATAGACCACCAATCTTGACTGATAAGCTACTCAATCCAGGCTCCGGGTCTCCAAGAACTGAAACTGCTTCAACAAACGGCGAAAATACGCTAATAGATGATGAAATGTATGACCCTGGGGCCACACCATCCTACTGGGAACCAACCAAGGGGCTATCAACCTTCCTAGATATGCACTTTAGGAAGAAATTAAGCCATGACCAGGTGTCAGACATTCTTGAAAATTTCAGTGTTCCCTCACTTGATTGCCTAAGGGCACCCACTCTAGATACCTCAGTTGTAAATCCAATAAACAATCCACAAATAAAAAGATTTGTCCAGAATCGTGATAAAGACCTATGTTTGGCTCAAAAAGCTTTGCTAAACACCACAGGTCCACTTTGTTGCTTACACGATGCCCTATCAACGGGGAAAGAAGTGTCACCTAATCAGGTTAAGAACATTTTAGAACAAGCCTTACGCTTACTAGGCTCTTCAAATTATCTCCTTTCAACTGTTCGCAGGAAAAGGGTCCTAGCGACTATTAGCAACAACAACAACAAAAAAAAAAATAAAATAAATAATTAATTAAAAAAAAAAAAAAAAATTAATTAACCTGGCAGATGAACCTTTGCCTAATGCCAAAACTATGTTTTTCGGTGAAGATTTTCCCACCTTAGCCTCTAAACAGGCAGAACTTAGTAGGGGTCTAGCCAAAAATCTCTCAGTCCCCACTAAAAACCAACAAGCAAATCGTAAACCAAATTACATTCAAAGGTCCAAGCAGTCCAACCAGTCGCGCGGTTTTTCCAAATACCAAAGTAACCGCTCAAACAACTACCGGTCCTTTCGCCCCTCAAAGGGGACAAATCGGGAATCAACAGATTCCTAAACAAATGGAGGGAAATAACCTCAGACCAAGAAATCCTAGACATTGTTACAGGGTATCAATTTCCCTTTTGTTGTGTTCCAGTTCAAAGAATTCCAGTTGTGACAAATTCAACAAAACAAACAAAACCGTTATTAGACGCAGAGATTCAAAGACTCCTGAATATGGGGCAATCTATGTGGACCCCTCCCCAAACGAACCAGGCTTTTACAGCCGCTTGTTCTTGGTGCCCAAAAAAGGAGGATCCTTCAGACCAGTCATAGATCTGAGTCATCTCAATCATTTCATACAGAACTCCCACTTTCAAATGGAAAACATATCGTGCTTAAAAACCATCCTAAGGAAGGGGGACTTTATGAAGTCTATAGATCTGAAGGACGTGTACCTATCAATAAAATTCACAAATCTCAAAAATACCTGAGATTTTTGTGGGAAAACAAATGCTACGCATTCGAAGGTCTCCCCTTTGGTCTAAATACAGCACCAAGAATATTTACAAAACTGACCAAACCGGTCGTCTCGTTTCTTCGAAAAGAGGTGTACGCATGTTAGCTTGACGATTTTCTTTTGTTGGGGTCCACGATGACAGAGTCCGAGACCAACACATCAATGGCATTGAAACTGCTTCAAGACCTAGGTTTCACTATCAATTGGGAAAAGTCCCAGCTGAAACCAAGCCAATCCATTACCTTCCTAGGGTTTATAGTAAATTCAGAGACACTAACTCTGAGCCTACCAGAGGAAAAGTCCAGAAAGTTCTGGACAAATGCCAGAACGCCCTGACCAACCCAACTATGCTGGCACAGGACGTAGCAAGCCTACTCGGCTCTCTGGAATCAATTCGTCTGGCAATACATCAGGCCCCCTTACACTTCCGACGTTTACAGATTCAACTTATAAAGCACCTTCGAATCAACGAACACAACTACGAGACACAAATCACCCTAAACCACCATGCCCAAGAGGAGCTCAGGTGGTGGATAGCAAATATAAGAAAGGTAAACGGAAGTCCAATCAACCCTCCGACCTCAGACCTAGTCATAACAACAGACAGCTCCAAGAAGGGCCTGGGGGCAGTTTGTGAGGGCACCACCACAAACGGTCGGTGGTCCAGCGAGGAGAAAAAGCTGCACATCAATTATTTAGAACTGAATGCAGCATTCCTTGCCTTAAAAGCGTTTATGAAGAACCAACATCACAAGGCTGTTTGCTTGAGAATGGACAACTCTACATCAGTTGCCCACATAAACAACAAGGGAGGAACCCGGTCGAACATACTTGTCTCCCTGACGCTGGAAATATGGGAGTGGTGCCTACAAAGGAAAATCCTGATAAGCGCACAACATCTCCAAGGAATCAAGAGAGTTTCACGATTCCAGCGAATGGAAAATAAGCTTCCAAGTCATTCAGCCTTTTCCTCAAAGATTGCAACGTCGACCTATTTGCCACACTACTGACAACCCAGCTGCCACAAATTGTGAGCTGGAGGCTCGACCCAGAAGCCCTTTACACGGACTCCATGACATTAGACTGGGGACCCCTAAAGGGATATGCATTTCCACCATTCAACATGATCCCTTCAGTCCTTCGCAAGGTATCTCTAGACAGAGCAGACCTCACACTTGTAGCCCCAATCTGGCAAACCCAGACTTGGCGGCCGATACTGCTCCGACTTCTCATCAAGAATCCAATAATACTTCCCAATACGAGGAACTTACTGAAAGACCCAGCCTCAATCGAAAGGGTCCACTCATTGTTTCCGAGACTACACCTAGCCGTCTTTCACATATCAGGGAAAACTTACAAACAGAAGGCCTTCCTGAAAACCTTACCAAGATACTATTGTCAGCCACTCGACCCTCCACACATAAGGCGTATGGGTCCGCATGGCGGCATTGGAGCAGCTGGTGTCATAAATCAAAGATTAATCCTGTTTCAGCAAAATTAAACCAAATTCTGGAGTTTCGGTCAGAGTAACAATGGAGTTGCTTACAGAACCGTTAATGTTGTTCGTTCAGCTATATTGTCTAGCCACAATAAGATTGACGGTTACCCAGTTGGGCAGCACCCACTGGTAACACAACTGTTAAAGGGTATGGGGGTGAATATCCGACCCCCCAAACCAAGATACAATCACACATGGGATGTCACAAGAGTAACAAAATACTTGTCATCCATGGAAAGTTCCAGAAAATTGTCATTAAAGCTATTATCACTCAAACTTGCCATGTTATTTGCACTCTCATGCCCAGAACGAGTCTCTTCCCTGTCTAAATTCGACTTGCGATACTGCCAAGTAATTCCAGAAGGCATCTCATTCACCATGACTTCCCGAGAAGTCGAGGATCTCTTGAGGACATGGCCAAAGCCTTCTTTGCAAAATTTCATTCAGACAGCAAGCTCTGCCCAGTTAACACTTTTCAATGTTACTTGAAAGCCACTAGAAAGGTTAGACTACTGATTCCCTCTTTAAAACCAGATGTTGTGTTCATCTCATTCATCAAGCCCCATAAACCTGTTACTTCGACCACTTTAGCCCGCTGGCTACGTGAAGTAATAAAAGCCGCTGGTATTAACACAGATATATTCAAGGCACATTCTGTACGAGGTGCTTCAACAACAGCTGCAGCAAACAACAATGTCCCAATAGGTGACATTATGAACATGGCAGACTGGACATCACCCAGTACCTTCCAACGCTTCTACTACAAGCCAGTACATAACAGCAGCTATGCTAACGCTGTCTTGAACACAGATAAAGCTTAGTTCTTCTAACCCAAAGTCATTTATATTGTTGAATACGTTCAAGTTACGATTAAATGTATTAATTTCACAAACTCACTGTGTTAATGTCTGCATTTATTCAGACATATTGTTGAGGGCGTTAAAATCTACCTATTGTTTTCTCATATATTTCGAACGGAGTTTGTGAAATATAATCACAATTATACAAGGGCCGCGAAGCGGCCTGAAAGTATAATTGAAATTATATTAACAAACGAAGTGAGAAATATATGAGATACCCTCCCGCCCTCGTAATTGTCAAATATTGACACATGACTAGTCATTCCCATCATATATTTCTCATCGTGGAGTCTCTTCACACAGGCGTTAAAAAGATGAAAAGTACAACGTGACCTCGCACTTAGTGCAGCACGGGATTCTGGGATTACGTCATCAATATTTAAACTCTAGGGGAGTGGAGTGCGTTAAAATGTGGTCCGAAGCACAAATGGCAGGATTCTACCTATTGTTTTCTCATATATTTCTCACTTCGTTTGTTAATATAATTTCAATTATACTTTCAGGCCGCTTCGCGGCCCTTGTATAATTGTGATTTCTTGATAACTCAAATGAGTGAAGCAACGGAAAAAAACCACTTTTCGTGTTGAAGGTTAATATGTTCCTGTATTCTTGAGATTTGAAAAGTAATGATGTTTCAAGGAGAAGTCTTTAGTCACGCAATCGCCAAACAATGATTTCTGCATATTTAATGAGTCAAAATAAAAGCTCTCGCAAAAAGCGCACAATTATTTCCCCAAAATAAAAAATACATTTTTCAAAAGAGCAGTTTCCCAATAGTTGTTGACTGTAATCTCATAAGATTTAAAAGGATGGCACATAGGGAAACTCGCAGTTTTCGAGATGCATTGACAAGCGTTGTAACTCAGTGCCCTTTGCTTTTTATTGTGTTATAAATAATTCAGAGTTGTTCGATTTTTATAAAACTACTCATAATGAGTTGTACTCTTGGCAGTATTAGAAGGCTATTTGGATCAACAGTTTTGATACACGGACCAAGCGAAAGTAAGCAATTTTCAGCCATCTTTTGGCAACGAAAATCGTCCCTGGAGCTCAAACCGATTTTTCCCTTTTTCTCAAAAACAAAAAAAAAAGTATTTTTCAAAACTTTACACATATTTCTAATTTTGTTTGATTTTTACAGACAGTCGCTCTTAAACTGAACTAAACGTTGTCCAAAACGTTCACTCGGGCTTACGAGGTCTTGTTTCTCGGCTCTGCTGTTGTTTTCTGTGAACCTTCGTTATCTTGAGCTCAGCGCAAAGCGCATGCGTCCTAGACACAGGAAGTCCAAATATCCTTGTATTACATGTTGATATTTAAAAGTCAAATAAACACAAAAGATAATAAAATTGAATGAACTTGACATGAGAAATATATTATCTGCAGACAAACCTACTGATAATACTTTTATCCTGTGAAGCAAGGGAGCACATTAAAATTTTGTTTGTGTAAGGAAAGTCATTGTTCTTGGTTGATCTATCTAGCGCGCAATCCATCTTGTGACAGGCGTTCCTCGTAGTGTTTTGGTTTTGGCCGATCCGAATGGCCTACGATCGTGTAAGGAAGGGAATGACGCAAGATATTCGTCGGTTATCGGAGTAAATTCGCTAGCCCGACTAAAGCAAGGAACGCCTGCCATGAAGTGTAGCGCGCGCACGTAAACAAGAACTACAAGGAACGCCTGCCATATCTTAGAATACGTGCGATAAAATCGAAGATAAACCAACACAATCAAAATTTTAACGTGCTCCCTTGTGTGAAGTTCACATGATATCAGGGACTGGCCTGATGGCTCTCGACCAATCAGAAGTGAGATATTGAGTTACACAAACTCTTCTCGAAGTTTGCATTCATTGAAATGATTTTGATTGTGTTTTCATTATATTCATTATTATGAGACCTTGTAATTGAAAATATCAATTTAGTTCGAGTTATTTTATCGTGCATCCCAATACTGAAAAGCGCCCGAAATCGTACAATTTGGTGGACGTCAATCACAGTACAGTGTTCCCATGACAATGTTGGGTAACACAAAGTTTTAGTTCCGGGTACTGAAGTGGTAAGCACTATTGGATTACGTGCGTGCTATATTTAGAAGCACCGCAAGCATTACGCGGCTAAATAGCGGTGGATTCAATGCCATTCCACTGTGGAGGACAAGCAAATGTCTCAGCACAACTAGTATCGATATTGTCCAGATTACGACTTCGTAAAGGAGGTGGCGAGATCTTCAGTAATTCAACAGTTTCTTTGTCCTTATTGCTTTCAGTTTCTATCGTCGAATTCTTGGCTGATACAAAGTGTTTGTTCAGTTGGTAAAACTTTGCCTTGTCACATACAGACTCGTGTTGTCTTGTCTCGTTTTCTTTCGATTGATGTTTCTGTGTTTGTTGTAAGTTTGTTTCATCGGTTCCGTTCTGGTAGCAACCATGATCACCGTGTTGTAAGTTTGTTTGCTCGGGTCTGTTCTGGTAGCAGCCATGATCACCGTGTTGTAGGTTTGTTTGTTCGGTTCTGTTCTGGTAGCAGCCATGATCCACGTGTTGTAGGTTTGTTTGGAGTTCGGTTCTGTTCTGGTAGCATCCATGATCCACGTGTTGTAAGTTTGTTTCATCGGTTCTGTTCTGGTAGCAGCCATGATCACCATGTTGTTTCTCCATCACGGACAGTCTGTCTTCAGGTGTACTTTGCTGTTGTTCTTTCTCATATTGCAGTTCTCTTGTTGTTTGGTTTCCTGTAGTTGTTTCCTTGTCTTGTTCTTGTTCTCTCCGATTCACGTCTTGGTGGTCTGGCTGTTGTACTGGTTGGTGATGCTTGTCATTATTCTCTGGTTCATTTGAATTTTTCACAAGTCCTTGAGTCGTTGGTCCGTAAAACAGTCGTTTCTCTCGAAGTACGTCTTCAGTCATTACTCCGTTCGGTAAAGAATACCCTTCGATAGAATCTGGTTCTTGTTTTTTGTTTGGAACCCCATTTTTCTTTCGTCTTTTACGTCGTTTTGGCGGCTGCATGTCAGACTGCTGATCTTCTTTTCTTTGATGTTTTCGCCGACGTCCTTTTCGTTTCCTTTGCAGTTGTTGTAATTCATTGTGTCTGTATTGCTGTAGATGATCTATTTTGACTCTCTTGGCTTCTTGTCCTTCAGTTTTCAACTCATCGTCTTCCTTATTTGGCAAGAATATATACTGGATGTCTAGAAACGACTGCAATCAAAGACAAAGTTAGTTCACATCCACCTGAGAATCCCTATGTCTTCAAAAGGTTTTTTTTTTTTGTACAAATGGATTTTAACGGGGTTTTGACGGTTCTATAACTATAGAGAGGCTGTTAGTCAAATCACCAAGATGCATGACAAAATTGTTACTGCGGAGGGAAGGAAGGGGCTCAGTTTGCATTCGAGAAAAGATACAAGAAATCAAAGAAACGAGGAAACAGCCTAGCTATTTCAAAAAAGTTTGTTGAAGGTTTTGTCGCATAATGCATGTTGCATATGGCATACCAAGCCAAGATGCACTATGGGCGATGTTAATGCAAGGGTCAAAACAATTTGGAATTTTCCTAAACTGTTTGCTTATTTTTTGACACATCTTTTTTTTGTGCTGGCAATATTTTGGCAACAGGCACAATGCGGCAACATGCAACATGCAACCTTTTGAAATAGTTGTAAACCAATGAGTTGACAAGTTTCAATAGTCATCGTTTACAGCTATAATAATTAATGTTTTTGTTTTCTGACCTTGGCATAAAGACCATAGATTCGAGAGAGTTCGGTCATAGTGATGTGATTATCAAGAATTTCATCTGATCGAACAATCTCGGGCTGAAAATATAAACAAGTTTATTATTGGATGACGTCACAATAATGAAATCATTCAGGCATGCGCATTACATTAGTATTTATGAACATTCCGTCGTACCCATGGCCCTTATAATGTGTAACAGTCAAATAGACACGAAAGAAAACAATGGATTTAGGGTCTACTAATGTGTATTCGTCCAATATCTATTGCACGGGTTTAGTGACTTCACTCTAGTCAAATAGACACGAAAGAAAACAACGTAATTAGGGTCTACTAATGCGTATTAGTGTAATATCTATTTCACGGGTTTAATGACTTCACTACACTGTTGTTCACTAATTATACAACTTTGTTTTATGGGCCAAGTAAAATTATCACAGCTCTATTAGACATTATCTATATTTTGTTTGGCCTATTCAGTACAATTTTCCTTAAAGACAGGATGACAATGACGTGTTTACAAGCTGTATTTGGTAATGAACCGTTAGATAACACCCTACCTGGTGTGTGGGTGGGATTCCAAACTTTATCGACAGAAATTTCTTCAGAACACCAACGGTAACTGTAGAAGAACAGCGTAAAAAACGCGTGGGGAAAATCTGCACAGAAAATAAAAGCCGTACAAAGTTGTTGGGTAAAATAAGGAAAATGGGAGCAAACTTTCATAGACTTATTTTGTGCGTAGTTTTCCTATTTTACGCAATTCAAAGTGTCTCGTTCCTTTACATTGTTCACTGTTCCATGAAATAATATATTTATGAAAAATAATATATTTATAAAATTATTCATTTTCTTCTGGCGTTTGTTGTGATATCATATTTAATTAGCATAAAAAACCACATACCTAGCAAAACAAAAAGACTCGGCATCATTAAGGCATGGCTCTCAGATGAAAAACTGATTAGCTATATCATAGCCAGTTTTCTACGAATCTTTCCCAAACTTGGCAAGTTAATGTCTTTTGTGAAAAGAAGGAACCTTAGAGCCTTGGTTACCATGGAAACTAAGTCACGTGACCACAAGGCCGCCATCTTGGATTTTTAAACAAGCCGTTTGTAAACGTACCGAAACATGTTTAAAAGTCATGAAAATGCAGATTACTATTCATATTTACAATGCCTATATGGATCTAATTGGATATCTTGAAAATTATTTTAAGTTTAATTTTTAGAATATTTTCTATTTTTTCCAAAAAATTAAAAATATTCTAAAAATTAAACTTAATATAATTTCCAAGATATCCAATTAGATCCATATAGGTATTGCAAATATCAAAAGGAATATGGATTTTCAGGACTTTTGAAGTAGTTTCAATACGATTACAAACGATTTTTTTAAAAATCCAAGATGGCGGTCTTGTGGTCACGTGACCTGGTTTCCATGGTAACAGATATGCGGTAATTGCTTGCCTTGAAGAATTACTACTACGAGCCAAATTTGGGAAAGATTCATAGTAAACTGTCAAAGTATGAATAAATAACTGATTTTCCATCACTTCCTCAAAAGAGCCATGCCTTAATGGTGCTGAGAAGAAAACAACAAAAAAACAGATTTTTTTGCCTTTCATTACCGTTAATTAGGTGCTTGACGACATCATTTTTAAAATGGTGACAATTGTTTTTGGATTTTACATCCCCCAAACTGTTGGTTATTGTGCGAAGCAACTAAAATGTTCATAAATTTCCCACGGGATTACATAAGGCCCCGGAATATTTATTTGGGTGGGCAATTAAACATGGCTGGGATTGGTCTAATGATTGAAGGGGGATGTACTCGAGAGCCTTACCTGTTTTTCAGTGTGTTGAAATCTTTTGCGCCTGATTTAATGGAAAAATATATAAATTCATAATAATTCAAAATAAATCAATAAAATATTTTTACTGCGATAACCGTTGTATCGCGATCCGCTGTTTCAAAACCGATTGGATTTTTGGTAGTAATTGGCCTTATCTGGCATGTTGTGGATTCCCTGCGTCGTATTTTTATTGTTTTTCGTATTTGGACGTTTAACTCGAGATAAAGTTAGATAAATAATTAAATAAACACATTTATTATATAATTACCAATGAAATATCTATTTTTCTCTATTTCGAAAAATTCATATCTTCACACGTGAAAATAACATGTTATTTTCACGTGTGAAGATAACACCATTGTGATGGCTATTCAAAAATACACGGAAAGAATTGCCTGAAAAAGCCAAAACATACTTCATTGATAATTATATGATAAACAGAATATTACATGGCCGCTTGGAGATACGAATTTTATCTTCTCGTGTTGAAAATCTCTCACTCGTTCGCTACGCTCACTCGTGAGAGATCTTTTCAACACTCGAAGATAAAATTCGTATCTCCGCGCGCCCATGTAATATCCTCTATGTATGACATTGGCCATGACATTTATATGATGGTACTATCAGTGGAGCGCGCGCGTTCATTTTGGCGCGAAAATTCCCGCCAAATCCACAGGAACTCTAAATATGGAACATGAAGAAAACCAATTAGTCACTGTCTTCCTACAAGAAAGAAAATGTAAAGCATACCCATAGTATTCCAGCTGGATACAGACAGGGTCATCAATCACGTCAGGACAGCCATTCTGATCGGATTTCTCTTCAGCGGTACCTTCTGTTTCTCCTGGAATAATCCGTTCTTCATTCTTGGTTTCTAATGATTGACAGCATACACAATAACTACCAACAAACCAATATTTCCCAGGTCTCTGGAGGTTTGGGAGACGACAAGGAAGGCGGTGAAAAGACTAGCCCTTGCGGCGGCAAGTCTTTCTATGCTTTACGCATGCGTCTAGAACAAAGGTTGCCAGGTGTAAAACGTCTAGCTCCGGGTTCTCAGGTTTTCCTTTCTCCCTCCACGGGCAAAACACAAGCTAAATTGCAATTAGTTCTGTGAGTTAGCCGTGCCCTGACTTAGATCAGCTCAGAGGTTGTTTCAGGGTTCTATCTGTGAGTTAGCCATGCCCTGACTTAGATCAGCCCAGAGGTTGTTTCAGGGTTCTATCTGTTAGTTAGCCATGCCCTGACTTAGATTAGCCTTAGAGGCTGTTTTAGGGATCGATCTGTGAGTTAGCTGATCAGCCTAAATTGTGCAAAAACAGTTTCAAACGATTTCATTCGCTAAAACTGAGAACACGATCGATCGAGCAGCTCACCGTGACAAAGTCCTGGTACAAGTTTATACACGATGTCTTGCAGTACTCGGTCAGGCCTGTGTTAAATGAAAATGACAACCTTGGGTGAAAATATAGACAATATTTTGACTCGATTTGATTTAACGAATGAAGTTTCTAAAATTGACTAAGATTGATTAGCAGCTGTAATCAGTACTAGGAGAACAGTCCATTGATTTTTGTGTTTTTTAATTTGTCAGTTTCCAATGGCTCAAAATTTCCAGTCTTTTCGATTGTCGCTCAGCTACAAGAAAACTTAGACAATATTTCCACTGAAGACGCTGGTGACGACCATCTTCAGTGCCCGTGCTAAATCTTTACACTGTAATTGGAGTGTTGTGTGTTATACTGAAATAGTGGATTTAGTGGTAGGCCGTGTGGAGCAAACCTCAAGGAAGAGCCTCTTACGAGGAGTGAAGGTCGTAAAATATAAGTCCCCCCCATACATGTCATGATATACAAACGGATAATCGTACTTGATGTGAAGCAATGGCCTGGTCTTGTGAATTTCTACGTCACATACGGGACAATGAAAACTGGTTTCCAGGTAACGAACGATACAGCTCCGGCAGACTAAGTATCAGTGTCGGGAAAAAAAAAAAAAAAAAGATAAAAAAATTAGGAATCCTTTTAAGGAAACGTTATTGTCTATAAGCCCTATGACTTACTGAGTACTTAGTTTCGAGTGAATCTTTCTGTTTTCTATTTGGTTTTACTGAGAATTCGTAATCTAGAAATCAAAAGCTTGCTACATATAGATTGATCATGATAATTCTCAGTTGCCATTCTGGTTTCTAGTCTTGTGAATAATTGATTTCGTTGAGTATTAGCATAAATAGCTCGTAAAACTGAATCTACCTTAAAGTGAAAGTACATTTATCTAGACTTACAGGAGTGTAAACACTCAATGATGGTAGTAGCATCCACGAGATATCCTCCACACAGTACACAAGTGATGTGAGGGTTCAGAGACTTTAGCTTCATCGAGCGAAGCATCTTCGGTTGAATGTAGTACTTACGTTCTCAAGCTGTAATTTAAAACAATGTACAATACGTAAGATGATGCGTGACGAAATAAGATTCTATTAATAGCAAGCTTCAGTCTGCCATAGTATTTGGCGAAAAAAGCATATTCGAATCGTCGACAAAGCGATTCATTTTATACTATCATGTTATCCAAGAAGCAAATCATATTTTCGATGAATATAGTAAATAGGAAATATAACCAAAATAATATTTCGGTTCAAATGAACGTCCTGAACGACCTACAGCGTTTGTATTCTTAGTCCTCAACTCGTAAAAATATTGTAGGGTTCAAATTCTTATTTCTTGCATTGGCCGTAGATTTTTAGCTGAAAATATCAATGTTACAAAAGCGATGCTTAAAAATGGCAGAAACTCGAGTTAATTTAAATACCTTTGAAAATAAATTGGAAGCTTAAATAAGTAGGGAAAAAATAAAGACCAAATGGAGCAGTTCTTAGACTGAAGCTTTCTTTCTTGTTGGAAAAAAATAAGGTCAAAATTGAAGTCGAGTTAACTGACTAAAATCTGCCATCCAAGGGTTTGGACTTGACTTGACTACTAAATTCGACTGATTTAGCGCCGGATTTCAGTACTGAAAACTCCAGTTGCCGAACTATTTGGAGGGATTGTGACATAACTAAATGATAGTCTTAAAAAATGACCGAGGTATGGACTTTTTTTTATCTATCATATACTACCTTGCTGCAAGAAACGTTTTAAGTTTTCGTGAACTAATGAGCCGTCAATGTAGCGTTCCTAATTCAGAACTCGCCGGATTTTCTACCAAAAAACATCGTTCAAAACAGCCGTGTTGTACTTAATGCTTTTTTGATGCCGAAATGAAGTCGAAACTTAAAAGAAAGAGAGGTGAAAACTTAGTATTTATTTATCTATTTTTTTCTCGGAATTAGGAATGAAAATTGGCTTTCAAGACTATAAGGTTATTACCGAGAGAACAGTGTCACAGAGTGTACAAAGGCCTTGCGTTCTTCGGCGTTGACTATCAGAAAGGCTGCAATTGCAACGACTCAGTAAGAGTACCTTCGACCTCAAAACCGATCGACTAAAGTAATACGGTCTTCTAGAATCCTTAAGCACTGGCGAATCTTAAATTTGGCACAAAAAATCGATGACAGCGATGTACTAATGAAGTTGGCCCGATTTCTCAAGCGGAGTACTGAGTAGCGACGGCTGATTCAGTACAAATCAAGTCTTAACCGTTTGAGTATTTTTGATGATCGAAACTACAGAACAACAGAAGGAAAAAAAAAGGACAAACAAATCATTGCATGTATACTTACAGAAAAGCATATAGGAATACTAGGATTTATATTTTTATACGTGAAGCCGTGCCGTTCGGCTAGGAAATTCGTGGAAAAGAACACTGATTCTTCGCTTATCACCAATGCATCGGAAAAATGAGACTATAGCTACGATTCAAAACTTGTTAATAAACATGAAACATTGGAAAAAGGAGAAAAATGATGACGAAAAGAATCTAAAATTGTTTTCCCTGATGCTAAAAGACTAAAAGAGAGTGCTCTTAATCTTGAAGATATTCTCAACACAATAAATCAGTCAGGTATTGAATAGCAACCAGTTTCGATTCTCTACTGACGTTGCTGAGTCATAGTGAAGTTGTCTCAGGAAAACGACACTCATGGTAAAGAGGACTGTAGAATTAACACCAACGCTTTAAAGGATTGAAAGGTCCTGTAGTAAACTAAAGAAAATGTTTAAAATGATCTTGAAGCAGCAGGTCGAGCTATTCAGCCGTGCCATTACTGATTCAGCCAAGTCTCCCCAAACTATTATTCTCCGCCGTCTTTAGTAGTTTGCCATCGGACTTGGAGAAATTGGTCTATTTTCTACCCATACTTTGTCTTACGAACCTTCAAACTGAACTCTTTTGTTAGGTAAAATAAACTAAAAAGTCAAGGATTAGAATGAATATATCAAAGCTCTGTAGTAAAATCACAGCCTGAATAAACCTCTAAAGTCGTCAGTCAGTCAGGCGGACTTGAAGTCATCACACATGAGCAAATACAAACATAAAAGACGATCACAACAGTCGCTCTGATATCAACCATTTGAAGTCAGACGTGAAGATTACTTATTTGTCTAACGTAGTGTGGAATTCAGTAGCAAGATGCAGTCATTTGATAGGCTATTTACCTGTTTTCTAGAGCAGAAGTGTAATTGTTGTTCAAAGTCGACATGGACTCACAGTAAACCAATATCTACATAGTTATCGATTAACAAACAGCCACGTGACACAAATGCTACCAGTCTCTCTCCTTTTTACTTGATAAAAACACATGCTGAGGACACATTTAGTCAGTCAGTCAGGTGGTACGTTAGAAAGACGGCTTTGTCTTTCTCATTTAATTATGGTCTGGCTAACCGGCTTGATTCGCTATATCCTGCAGTCAATAATTACGGGTATTTTTTTGTTTGTATATAGTTCATTTTATTCAAGGCTTTTGCCGAACGAACGAGAAAACAGTCAAAAACTCGCGGCACACAGCAACAGAAGGTCAATTCAAGAGTCAATTCTACTGAAAAAAATGATCACTATGTATACCTTAGAATTAATCACTATTATGGCATTTTTCTTCAATTTTATCAACGTATCCTGAAACAACCTCTGGGCTGTTCTAAGTTGGAGAATGTGAACTCCATAACTCACGGATCAAATTCAGTGAAGTTTGGCTCAGTAGTTCGGCCTTGAATACTAAATTCTTTAGGGTTTGTTGTGTTGTGTTTTACTTATGGGCCTGAATCTAAGTGGCGTATTCAATTGTTGACCAAATATACTATATATGTCGAGAAAAGATTCAGGCCAATCAAAGGGTACGATTGCTTCTATAACCTTTCGGCTTCAGTTGAGCTTTTTTCTTAGCCGTATCACTGATAGCAAGAGAATATTTTCTTCGCTGATAGTGTATAGTGTATTGTAATGCCTCGATAGTTTCGTAGATGATTGCAAGACCAAAGTTTTGCTGGCTTCTGTGTATACGGCAAGACTGAAAATTTGACGTCTAAAAATGAAATAAAGTGCATCCCTCCCAGCTTCCTCGATCACATCGAACGTATGATACGTAGACCCGGAGTACGACTTATCACAACTAAAGGTAAACCCGTGGTAGTCTTAGACGTTTAGCCAATATCTGTATGCGTCTCGTAGGCAAAACGTATAGTAATCAGACCGCTTCAACCCTCAAAAAGGAATTACGTATACAGATAAAACCATATTCAGCTACACCGGATAAGGCCGTTTGCATTGCAGAATCAGTTCCGTTCGTAGTTTTCTCGGCTTTATTCCACTCATGCCTCAATTGCTAAACTAAAATCAAAGGGAAGAGTCTGTCAAATCAATCAAAGAACTTGTTCGGGTAAACCTTCTAGACTCTTGAAATTTTGAGCATAGAGTAGAATTCGCTGATTGACCCTATGGTGTAAGCATTTTGATGGTGAGCGGGGAATATGAAGAGATCAGTGAGTTCTCAACACGCGTCCGAGTATAAACCTCACACTAAATACTGATCATGAGGTTAAATGGCTTTTCTATCGGATCAAGAAAAACTGAAATCAGTAGTTACAGTATTAAATAGATAAATAGATAGACGTTTTCATTAATGAAATCTAATGATAAATCTGTCACATTGAAAATGTTATAAGGCTTTCCTATGTTATACGGTGGTATTTAGCAAAATGGCTTTAAACCACCACACAAAGTGTTACTGATTCAGTGTTAATTGAGACAACCTTTTTCCTTCATTGCTTGACCAATGCAGTCAACGTATACTCCTATACTTCAAGAACTTGCTTGGAATCTTACACAAGTAAATCTTTATCAATAGATTCTTTCATACCGATATAATCAGTTTGATTGTAATGTTTTCCATCATAATTAATAGAGTCGAATCCAAATACTATGTTTCCAATTAAAACTGGCTATTGGGAACAAGAGTCGCCGTCGTTTGAACACCGATTCATATCATATTGTGACCTAATACTATTCTTAAGGAAATGCCACGACTGATCAAAGTAGACTGGAGGAACCATTAGGACTGTATAAAGGAGAAGGGGTCTTGCCGGTTTGGATCACTTCGACTTGCATTCAACGATTTTATGACTTCCAACACCTGTTAAAAGTAACTCTTAAAATGGTACAAATTAGTGTAAAAGGTTTGTAGGTCTACGGTCTACTGAGGTCTACAGAACTTAGACTTAATAGAAATCTCAGAGTGCATACCATATATCCGTGAAAAAGTTAACTAAAAAAATTGTACAAATTAGTGCAAAGTTTTGTAGGTCTACGGTCTACTGAGGTCTACAGAACTTAGACTTAATAGAAATCTTAGAGTGCATACCATATATCAGTGAAAAAGTGAACTAACAAAATTGTACAAATTAGTGCAAAGTTTTGTAGGTCTACGGTCTACTGAGGTCTACTGAACTTAGACTTAATAGAAATCTTAGAGTGCATACCATATATCAGTGAAAAAGTTAACTAACAAAATTGTATAAATTAGTGCAAAGTTTTGTAGGTCTACGGTCTACTGAGGTCTACTGAACTTAGACTTAATAGAAATCTTAGAGTGCATACCATGTATCAGTGAAAAAGTGAACTAACAAAATTGTACAAATTAGTGCAAAGTTTTGTAGGTCTACGGTCTACTGAGGTCTACTGAACTTAGACTTAATAGAAATCTTAGAGTGCATACCATGTATCAGTGAAAAAGTGAACTAACAAAATTGTACAAATTAGTGCAAAGTTTTGTAGGTCTACTGAGGTCTACTGAACTTACTAATTTGTGCAAATTTGTGCATTTACTTACAAAGTTTTTTACGAATATATATGGTATGTACTCTATCATGGAAAATCATTATCATTGAGGTGTAATGGTAGTTGTACTAATATATTTGCGTGACCACGGTGTATAACAAAAACTGCTCGATGTTATCTCAGACCGCTCCGTATACAGCATACAGCTAGATCCGTGACAGTGGCACATGTCACGCGACGTCATGGACACTAAAGTATACAAAATCATGGTTTGACAAAGCCATAATACAAAACAGGGCCGTTAGAAGGACAGACATCAGTTAAGGCCGAAGAATACAGTATGTAAAGTCTACTGTTCTGTAAGGAGGCTGAGTAGAGAACAATCGCCAGCCTTACCAGCTACAAGGAGTTTTTAAAAAAACTTATTAAATCTCGCCGCAAAACTTAGAATATAAACGTTGAACATCGGTTGCGGTACTGAGCCATAAAATTTACCTAAACCTGAGGTTATGTTTGTTAGGGCAATGACTTGGTTGCCGAACAAACTCAAGTCAGTTTGAATTTGGTATACTGACCCGAAGAGTAGAAAACGATCGAGAACCAGGGTACTTTGAACTGAATGGTCGACAGTGGACTACCCAGTCACATGAACTTAAAAGAGCAACTTCCACTCTACTGGTTTCTGAGATCTTCCCTTTGGCAGAGACGAGTTAAAGAGCATACATGAATGTTGAGTTGGTGCATTGTTTCATCAGCAAGCAGTTTTTATCAATTCGGTGGATGCCAGAAAATTTTTAGGGCCGGCGACTAGACGTGCCGGAATCTTTGCCGGAATGGATGGGAATCTATATGCTGGAACTGAGTTTAAAGTTGTTCTTCAGGTGTTTATCAGACGAGTTATCCCATTTTTCTCGTATCATGATTGCCCGGCAGCAGTTAACAAACCTGTTATCCTCGTTCCATGTTCGACTTAGATTTGAACACGTCACCGGTTAATTTTTAGGAATCGGAGAACACGACACTGGCTAACCTCAGACACTAACCATCAGTGGTTGGAAAACACTTTTCCTCTGTTTTTGCTAGTTAATACAGCTATTGTTATATAATATCTTCCTACTCTTTTGTTATTTATCAAGTCTGTGCTTGTAAAAATCTTTAATTTAGCTCTATTATTATGTTGACAATATCCATATAGTACGTTTTTGTGATTTCGCTTAGTCGCCAATATGTAAGAAGTATGTTTTATAGGTCTTTAATTAATTACAGAAGCAGTTCATAAGCCTGATGGTTTCAGGAGGCCTCCTTGCCATTTGTAAATTTCGTATAATGAATATCTATACTGTAAATCTATAATTAAATATGGCGAAAAAATAAATAAATAATAGTGCTGGCTGGTCAGTTTTATTCCACTGTCGATCCTACAGTTGACAAGCCAACTGAGTCGGCTGTGCTTCAAGCCGGGGTTTCCTATGAGGGACACAGAAATCTTAATTCCTTAGTTAAGCAAGCGCGACATTTTACAGTTTTGGTTATACTGTATTCAGTCCAGTTTCTTATGCTTTCACTGAGTTTATAAACGCCGGTTTCACTACCTGCTTTTCTCTTTATAAGCCAGTAAAAAAAACCCGTAAATAAAGGGGGAAAAAAATATACAATCAGTTCAAGTCGAATCTATTTTCTCCCATAAATAAGCTAGATTACAGATTTCTGACGAGCTATACATGACTTTCGACTGAAACTGGTTTCGCTCAATGCTCACCAAGAAAAAAGTAATGAATTAATAAAGGTTTTTTTGATTGAAAGAATCAACAAATTTGCCTGATCTCATATCGAAGTTTTATCGGTGAAAAATAACGTTGAAGAATTTCTCAAAAAACCAGACCACGAGACTTGATTTTTAAGCATTGTCATCGGTGAATCCTAATTATTTTTTACGTTGAAAATTGTTTCAGTTTAGACCATGTTTGGAGGGGGGGGAATTACCTGACATTTTCCGACTGCTTCAACTTCGATGTGAAGGACTTGAGCCACTGAACCGTTCATCGCTATGGCAAACGTATTTTGCATATCCACCTAAACCGAGTAAGCCACTCTCTTAAAAATCCCCAAGTATCCCCATAATTCTGAGGACAGTTATTTCTTATCCCTAAAAGCATCAAAACCATATTATAACTCGTAAAAAAATAAGTATGGTGGCCACGGTTAGGCGCGTCGCACTGTAACTAATGAATCCTATAACTCGAGTAGTAATGTGTAATTGGCGTTATTTTATTCACTGTTGGTGATGAAAAAAAAAAAACAAGTTATAGTACCGTACGTTTATTGTGAGGTTTTACAATAGTTTCCTCTCAAAATAAAGACTTTACTGGCATACTTACTAAAATGTTTTTTATAAGTCGTCCCGTTTATAAGCCCAGTAGTCGACTACGCAATTATCATTCCAGACCTAAGCCCACCTCTCCCGAATCTGGTGTTTATTTCGGTTGAGCTTGGAATTAGACTCTTCCAGTCTCTCGCTCGGCTTCGGAACTCTACTCTTCACGCTTAGAGACCCTTAGCGTGGAGAGTGTAGTCGCCTAGCTTTGAATAAACCCAGGCTTATGACCGAGATTTTCTCATTACTTCGTTTCTACATTGAGACTATTTATAAAACGTAACTCCAGCTGTCCCAAGCTCAGCCGAAAAGCGCAGTAAGAGATAGACTGGGAACATTCCAAACTTTTTTTCTCCTGGGGACGGTGGTTGTACAAAGAATTGATAGCGTCGTATCAGAAAGTCAAATCCTTATCCAGTGATAAGTTGATGCTGTTATCCAATAAATTTTTTCCACTAGATAAGATTTATTCAACCGGGTCCTGGTTATGAGTCCCCCCCTCGCTCTCTCCCTCTGGCCCCGAATATAAACCCTCCCGGTTCGGCGGACCATTTTAAAAACTCTTACAAATGAGTATAATAACCGGGATTTTATGGTTTCTCATTATTTCGAACAATAATCATTTTATTAACAATAGCAACTTTGTAATTGTACTGATTTTATGAAATCCTCACTCCCTGTCCGCTCTGAGATTCGGCTATAAGAATAATATTTCTACAGTAAAGGTATCAATTTTTCATTTTTATCCTTTCAACTGTGCATACTTAGTCCCCCCTCTAGTAACTATGAACTGTGCTAGCCCGATATAAAACCCTCTCACTTTGACTTTCTACGATATCTACAGTATCTAGGTATATATTTTCCATTTATATTGTAAGAGATGTCTAAAGTTATGAGTTGGCTGTTCTTTCCAGTGTTTTGCAAGCTTCTTTGAGTTTTCCCACGACGTCCTGAAATAAATAAAACATGGCGAATGATATTGATAATATTGATATGAAGGTCAGGGCAGAAAAACGACAAGCACGCTTCTTTCACGATTTTTTTATTTAACTGAGTTTAATACTCCAAATTTTTAAGCGTTTCACTTGTGTTACTGCTACTCGAAACTTGTGACGAAATTTTGTCGAATTAGAGTAAATCTACTTATTAGTATTCACGAAAATGTCACTTTTTCTGATGATCAAAATATCACCTCTCCCAAAGTACACGCCTTTATATCTCAAATACGCATTCAAGAAATTTGGGTCGCATTTGATATTTTGCTATTCGGCTCCAAAAGAACGTGTTTACAAAATATTGAGCTTAAATACTTAAAGCTGTGCTTATGGCGAAAGGTCGAAAACCGTTTTTCTGCCCTGTCGATATGAAGGCAGTCGTGGTTCTTTTCCCTTGGCAGGCCTTTGAACTCATTTTATCGATCGAGATCATGAATAATATTAAGGGAATTATAAATTCAAAGAATATGCCCCCCAGAGGGTTTTACAATAGAAGAAATACGGTTTTTCACATCTTTTTTTTTTGTCAGTCTCAGAGGTAAGTACATGTAGAAGGTTAAGGATGGATGGATGGACGGACGTAATCAATACAGAAACTAACCTGCAATTGTTCCATTGAACACGAAAACTGGACATCTTTTCCACTGGCACAACCAGGTTCCTGACGGAGCAGAGACAACAGATATAAAGGACATTATAAAAATTATTCATTTGGTATCTGAATTTATTGTGAGATACTTGACTATATCTTGGGCGGATATGGGGGAGGGAAGGGACGAGAGAGGGATGGGTTAGGAGTTTGTCCAAACCTGTTTTTTTAGGTTCACTAAACTTCGATCCTTTTTGGTTCGGTTTGTTCGGCAAGTATGAGCCCCCCTAGTCAAAATCCTGCATCCTCTCCTGTATATGGTCACATTACCTCAGTTTTGAGAGTAATCAGGTAAATAGGCTTATTTACTTTTTCCATATGATTGTTCTGCAATGATAAAATGGAAGTACTGTCACTAAGTCCACATAATAGTCAAAAGTATTTTTCTGAGTATCAATATACATCATTGCTTAAGCAGAATGTTTTCCCATTTCAGACGTGTCATTTCCTTTAGAGTATCATTCCTATACCAAGTGGTTTTTAGTAACCCATGAAACATAGTGTACTAATTAGAGTGTACTAGTCAGATAAACACAATAGAAAACAAAAGAATGAGTGTAATACCTTTAGTTGTACTAAATAAGCTAAAAGTGTATTTCATGGGTTTATGACAACCACTGTACTATAATTGTTTGTCTACCTTGATATAGTAATCTAATCTCCAATCAACATCAACAACATGAGGGTAAGAGCTGCCAGTACTGAAATAATGAAATTCATGAAAATTAGTTTTAAATCATATGCATGCAAATTGTGGTAACGGGATATTGATATTTTCTCCTTTTTCAAATTTTCTTTTTTGTTTTATGGTAATATTAGCCTGTGTGCATAAGTATTGGTGAAACTCAAATAGTAAATATTAAGTTAATGATATTTAAATGCTTATTCAGTGCTTGACACTATACTGCTAGTCCACTAGTCAGGGACTAGTACATGTACATCTTTGCTCTGAATTACATGTATAGGACTCACTAGTCCATAGGCTAGTGGGGTCTTTGAATAATTAGTAATTATTATCTGGACTAGTAGATTACTCTGCTGGTGTACTGGACTTATACCATTTTTAGCCCATTGCCTACTGTAGTATTTAAAAAAGTTAGTGTGGAGCACTGTCAGAGTGCAAACAATATATCCGTGAAACCCTAATTACTAAATTATTCAAAATAGTGCTAAACAAAAGAAAACGATGGAATTAGCATAAAATAGTCTACAAACTAGTATTACTAATATTTCACGGATATATTGTTTGCATTCTATCAATAAATCCTTTACCAGATTCTCTATTCAGATTGCACATGCACAACTATGTCAAACTCATCATATTACTAAAATTGTTGCTGTTCTAATGATTTACCTGCTAAGCATAGCCTCTATTTCTACCTTCTTCTCCTGAAACAGAAAAAAAAGCACTCACATTATATGATTTGTTTGTGGAGATTTCAATATCTTATTCGTAAAGGGAAGAAACATATAAGGTACATATCATACATAATATATTAATCAATAAAAGAATTAAAAAAAAAATTGGAAATATCTTATCTATCATAAAAAAATAGGAGCTCAATAAAATCAGAACTTGATACAACTTATCTAGCTCACTTCTAATAATTAGAAGTAAGAAATATTTTTAGAGTCTTTAATCTTTCCGCAGTTTGCTAGTTTTTTTCTAATTTTTTCTTTTTCTTAGTTACTTACACCTAATTGAATAAATGTTGTTGGGTTCAAAAAAAGGTTATATCATCAAAGCTAAGACCGAAGGGGAGCGTGGGAAGACAAACAATTATTTTGCTAATTTCATGCGTATTGCAGTTTTCCCTTCCTGTGCACATTTTATGCATCATGGCTTTGGCATGTTGTTAATCTAGTCGACCGACTTTGCTCTACAGTGAATTTTTAGATGTCTATATGAAATATTAGAAAACACATTAATAATTCATGAAGTAAACACAATAGAAATCATGACCATGAAGGAGGTTTTATATCTGATTTAAAACACTCATTAATAATTCATAAGCTTATGTCCAATTGGAGCCACCATACACATCACGTGCATGAACCTTTATACCCGATAAAGTCCTCTTCATTAGTATTCAAGTGATTTTATATAAAGACACATGTGTCTTTATATAAAGACACATGTGATCTTTATATAAAGACCACTCGAATACTATGAGGATGACTTCATCAGGGATGATAAATATATATCCAAGTTTAGATGAAGACATAGAGCTTCATCAAGGCCATAGTCAACCCTAATGATCTTTGACTAACGTGCCTGTCTTTGCCTTGGCACGCAATATCCAATGTGTGGGAGCATCTATTGAATCTGGTTGCGCATGCCCGTGACGTCAAATCTTTATCAAAGTATAAAAATCCATGTTCGTGACGTGTATGGTGGCTCCAGTTGAACCAAAATCTTATAAATTGTTCATGTGTGTTTTAAGCAGTTCAAAAAACTTGTAGATCATGTTTTATCAGGTATAAAAGCACTCGGCTACGCCTCGTGCTTTTATACCTGATAAAACACTCCTCGTTTTTTAAACACTACATAGATTCGTCTTCATTTGCATAAATTTGAACTTGGATTTTCTCTATCAAACTTGGTTTATTTCGTAAAGAATTCGGTACACTATGAGAACAAACATCATGAGTTTTCTAAGCTGTTTAATAAACTTGCAGATCATGTTTTATCGGGTCTAAAACCACTCGGCTACACCTTGTGTTTTATACCCGATAAAACACTCCTGCTCATTTATTAAACATTACTAAAATCCTTTTCTGTCTTAGCTTCGATGATATGACCTTCTCGAACCCTACTATATTTTTTCAATTAAGCCTCTTAAATTTGATCTTAAATTCGTAAAATATTCACTTATACGTAGATAGGAACTCTTGAATGTATTTTAATCTCTCCCTTACAACTCTGACAACTGGCGAAACCCGCAAAATCCTTCATTATGATTTTGACAGCTTCTGCGTCAAATTATACTTGCTGATGCACATGACATGTATCCAGTGAAATTACAAAGAAACAAAAAAAAACTGGCTTCATGGATGACGGAATTATCAAAAGAAACATTCTCCTAAAGAATTAAGGGAGAAGGTAGAGAGACTCTGCTCAGTGACTCAGGGAAGGTCTATGATTTTGTGGATGTTCTCTGTGCAAATACAATACGTGAGTTAACTTTTTTCAAAATTTTCTTTGCCTTGCTGTGAGGGTTTAAATTGAACATGCATGGAATATTTGAATGCAAACTAGGAGTTGGTACATGTACAAGCTTGCATGATAGCTACAATAATGACTGTGTTTTTAGTATGCAAGCAAGTTCAGCTTATATTTTACACACCACCACCATATATAAAGAATTTTTTCAAAGCATATTATATGCATAAATGTATGATGTATAATACACATGTACCGCTATTTAAAAAAAGATTGAATACTGAATAGTGCATACTGAATAGTGCATTCCAAGAATGAAGTGCATTGTGGGTCATAGCGACATTGCCTAAAGTAGGATTAATAATAATAATTTATTCTATTTTTAGTGTATTCCATCCGAAACAATATACTATCTACATGTAGAGAGTTAATTGCGGTATATTTACTTTTCATTTCTGTAGGTATATGCACGTAGATATGCTATTTATTATACCTGGTAGATTTTAAAGAAATAATCAATCCTATCTGTTCCAAATTTGCAGTCTTCAAGAGTAGAACTAAAGAAACAAAGAAAAAAAATCAGTAGTTATGGCAATGTTTATCATATGAAGCATATCACACATAAATAAATTAAAAAAATAATAAGCTGAATACTAGTGAAAGTCTTACAGTGGAAAGCTCAAAGTTGTGACCACTGTTAACATACTTTTGTCTTGCCATCCTCCAATTAGTGTTTAGATCAGAAATAAGATAAGACAATTCTACAACGCTGATTGGTAATGGCCAAGAAAAAAAGTATGTGAATACAATATTGGTGGGTATACATGTATCTTAAGGCATCACACCTGTAAAAGCTGCTTCGACATTTTGCAATGAAATGCAAATTCAATTTTTTGGTGTATTGAAGGATGAGAAAAAATGACATTATGCATCAAAATCATGAGTTGATTATTTGTAATAATAGCAGCAAAAATATCGCAAAAAGATCAAATAATGTAATTTTCTCTGCAATATTCTGAATCAAGTGTATCAATTAACGCCATTTGCATTGCTACGTGGCCACCCCAGACAAAAAACATGACTTGCACTTTGCAATAGACTGCCGTCAATCAAACACGTTGACGTCATTTACACACGTTTGGATCAGCCCAGATAGGCCTGGTGAGTGTGGCTCATAATACTTGTAAACAATCAACAAGTTTTGGCGCCTTTTGAATCACACACGCATGTAAATGATGTCAACATGTTGATTGACGGCAGTCTATTACAAAGTGCACGTTGTGATTTTTGTCTGGGGTGGCTGCATAGCAATGCAAATGGCAGTAATACAAAGGCTGCAACGCAATTAACAGCTACACCATCACCACTTTCAAGGTCGTTCAATTCTGTAATCCTTGATCATTAACATGAAAGATGCTTCCAATATCTTTGCAAACCAAACACAATAAATTCACTTAAGTTTTACTATAAATAATCTATACATTAATAATCTATATATATTCTTTTTTTTTTTTTTTGCATTTAACATTTTTATTAGTAAGATATTGTTAGTTATATAATTCTAGTTTTGTAAATAGTTTCTGAAAAGCCCTCTTGGGAGAATACTATTCAAGTTTATTATTGTTATTATTACCTTATAGTAGTATTATTGCAGTCTATTTTCACAGCTTCCAATACAAGGGTCACTAAACTAGTATACATCTGCTTCAAAACTGCGGCATCTACAGAAGACAAGTCTTCACCTAAAAAAGAATGACAAATATAATAATATAATAATAATAATATATATGGCTTATATAGCGCTTATACAAGTCTGTTCTAAGCGCTTAGTAACATAACGTTAAAGGAATAAATAAATAAGATAGATAATTATATGATTATAAAGAAAAAGCTAACTTAAATAAATGAGTCTTGAGTTTAGATTTAAATAAAGATAAACTGGAAATATCTCTAATTGAAGAAGGTAGAGAGTTCCAGAGGAGCAGAACAGCAACTGAGAAAGAACATAGACCATATGACTTGAGATTATAAGATTTTGAAGACAGCAACAAGTGAGAAGACAAGTGAAGATTCCTAGCAGATTTGTGAACGGTGATGAGTTCCTTGAGGACGTAAACAGGAGAAAGACCATGAATGCTAGTAGAATTATTTTAAACTTAATACGTTCAGCAACAGGAAGCATAAGACATGCATGTGAAACAGGCTTGTTTCCATGCCCCTCTTTCCCACAGGGAATGACAGGAAGGGAATGGGATTGACATTCACTGAGGACTCACTTTAGTCTGTGGCAGATATCTGGCATGGCTAAAAATAACAGACAATTAATGGACAATGTCTGGCCATTTGATCAGCTAAACAACTAAGCTGGTCCTCTTGTGTGGTCATCAAGCAGCTGTTATTTTTAGCCCAGCCAGGATGATGATTTTGAATATGGTGGCTGTTTCTAGAGAGGTAGTATAATGGCTCAGTTGGTTAAGCATAAGTTGTATAGAGGTTTTGCACCATCACGTGATGGCAGCCATGTTAGACGGCAGGAACAATACGATTGTTTTACATGAGAAATAATTTAATTCCCGAGAGCACAGGGATTTTATTGTTCTGCCACCTAACCACAGGCAGTCTATGCTGGATTATGGGCACAGGCATGTGATGTTGCAAAACCTCTATATGTGGACATATACAACCTGCCCAGACCAACACTCAGGGTCTTAAAATAGCTGAGGAGAAAATAGACTTTCAAGTGGCTTGGATGATCACTTTAAATGGCAGTTCTGTCTCTCAATACTTCATCATCGCAAACCAATATCGGAGGGAATAAAAAGGAGGATGCAAAGAAGCCCTGGCAGCACAATGAACACCCTCTGTGCCTTAATTTATACATGTATACACCTCATACTAACCACCTCTCATGGTTGTGGGCACTTTTGATTATATACTGTACATATAAAAGGGGCTCTATATCAATCGTACATGTTATACAACCTTCTATGTATCATGAAAATATTATATTACTCTTTCTTCTTATTTTTACAACTCCAAAGGTGGATGGATATCGATAGCTATAGCCACCCGATACACCCCTGGAATCCAGATTTTGTTTAACTAACTCACATAAGCTTCATATTTAAAAATTCGGCTATTAGCAACTATAAACACATTTCAAACAAACTTATAACTACAGAGAAAAGACAAATGTTTACCGAACGATGGTAAAACAGACATGCTATCGTACCTGAAAGCGTACTTTCGTCCTTTAGTTTGAGCAGAATATCAAAGACAAGTCCGACAAGTACACGAAAACCCCGATCACCGATCCTCACCGACTCTCCACAAAGCGTCAATCCTTCGATCACCGAACTACTTAACTCCATGATTAAAATTTGGTAAATTCAAAGACAATCCGAGCAAGGAAAAAAGTAATGTTTGCAAATATTTTTCGCATCAAAGTTTGTCACACTTTAGTTCCTTCCGTCCGCCATTTTTGAAATTTGAGATCATATACCCAGTCTCTTGTACACTCACGCGTCCTATCAAGTAACGCCTAGTGAATATTGCAGCTTGAGGGCATTTTGCAGTCTGTTCGTTCTTTAGGTTATAACATTTACATCTGAATATCTTCAAAATTATTTACTTGAATGCAATGACATCTCTTCTGGTAAAAGCCGTAAGACAATCTAGAGCTCAGCTACCAGTTATTCGGGTAAGATGTGTTTGATAAGTAAGTTTTTGTGAGTGGTTGAGTAAGCTGTATATGCCCTTTTTTTTAAAGAAAATTATATATCTTAATAGTATCAATATTTAAATTTTTTTACAAATAATTCTACACTCTGATTAGTTCTTAACAAATTATGATCTTTTAAATATTCATTTCTTATTATTATTATTTAGAAAATTGGAAAATTGTTATTATTAAACATGTCCTATTAAACCCAAGCATGCCCTTTTATAATATAAACAATTTATGCACGATATAATGTTCAACCTCATTCAATACTTTTTTGATGAGGTTGATATTAATATCGTGAATTATGAAATCCATGATATATAGCTAACTCTTAGCGAACTTCAAAGACACCTCTGGGAGAGAAAAACCCTCAAATCAGACCGTCAGACCCTAGGGGTATGTGACTGCAATTTTTATAAACATGTGAACTCTGTGTCTCAGAGTTGCATGATGAAATTTGGTATTGAAGTGAGCAGTGAGAGCATGCACTCGCTTTCCTCTCACCAAGACCACCCAGGTTTGATCGATTCCTAGACTAGATCAGCATCAAATATGAGTTATGTATATGAGAATATATATAGACTATATATTTGTTAGTATATATTATATGTATTGTATATTAGTGGTAATAATGTAATAATAATCTGATTGACTAGTAATGATAATAATTAGCAGCTCCATAAGTTGCTTGATATACTGCACAGATCAGCTCAATTAGATAGATACATGAGTTAGTAGAGCTGTTTGTTGATTTTCTCCTGTGCTTCGAGGGTTTT
Source organism: Actinia tenebrosa (assembly GCF_029948245.1). Taxonomy (NCBI): domain Eukaryota; kingdom Metazoa; phylum Cnidaria; class Anthozoa; order Actiniaria; family Actiniidae; genus Actinia; species Actinia tenebrosa. The sequence continues at coordinate 19,617,726 of NW_028292581.1, forward strand.
TATCTCTGGGCTTTCTGCTGGGACGTAGTGAGGTATTGATTATAGGGGGGATTTAACTGCCAAATCCATAGGAATCCTGCATTAAATAATTAACTTTTGGTATCCCCTCTCTACGCTCGCTAGTGGTTCTCTGGTCTTTCCTCCTTCCATAAAGATGAATTTCTAAATTCTAATTCGAACTATCAGTTGCCTTTGATATACATGTATCAGTAGCCAACTAATGTTGCTGCAGTGCTGAAGCTGCAAAATGAACATGTATTAATCCCCACAGGTTGTGCGAGGATTCTGTTCACCTCTTGTAGCAGCCAAAGCTCCGATGCAAGTAGAACTAAAGGCAGACAAAAAGTATTCCTGGTGTTCTTGTGGACGCAGCAAGAAACAGGTTAGTAATATTTCATGACTATGGGTGAGAGAAGAGAAAAACAGACTCCCTTAATCATGATGTATTTCTAAAACTTAAATGGATAAGCCCAAAGAAGTGAGGGCAGGTCAAATTACTCTTTTGACTTAAAAGCTAGGACATCAAGGGTATGTAGCCCTCAGCAAAAGTTAATTTAGTTCCCAAGGAGAGGGAGGGGAGCCACTAAAATACCAAATTTTGGTGGTGAGGATTTGCCCTACAACATTGCCCTACAACACTGCCCTACGACTCTCTCACTGCTGTGTGGTTCAATCTTGGGGTTGCTGGTTTGAGACTCAGATGAATCTTATGCCGAACCTACTTGTAATATGAGACATGGTTTTGAGTTTGTTCTAGATGTGTTGTTATATGTGTTCAACGCACTCTGCTTTCTTTCATTTGTACATATGTTCCATTGGTTAGGGAGTTTTTACATAGGTTTAAACTCTTAACTTCCTTTTGGGTGCCTATTGTTTCATTTTTTCCACTTTGTTTTTGCTTTTGCTATATCATATTATACATATATGTTCCTGAATATTTGTGTCCTGAATAAACTATTATAACTGTATTATATTGTGTTGTTCTCTCCCTTGCTATGAGGGTTTTCTCAAGGAATATAAGTACTGTCTCTCTTACCTTCCTTGTCTTCATTAGGTCCATATATAATAATAACAACTTTATAATAATAATAACTTTATTAACGTGTCTTTCGTTCAAGTTCAAGTTTATTTTACAAAAGAATGTCTATATTTACACAATTTATCACCCTCCCGCAAATATCACTAAACTAATCTAGGTGGGAGGCGATATATTACATTAAATGAATATTTGAAGATTTACCGATAAATAAGAAGATGAATAAATAAAAAGCTAACAGTTTAATTACAATAGTTCAAATTTAGTTTTTAAATCAAAATTTACGAGATCTTCTTGGAGTGAAAACTAGACGTCCGTACTCCATGACAACCAGCACATGTATATCTAGCTTACAATTAAGAAACTAATTGGAGACACCTATCTAGCCCTAATAAAAACCCTTAAAATCCATAGTTAATTATTAGTTATTTCCTATTTACATTCGCACCCAACACCATCTATTCCACCCCCCACCCCCCCACTCTACCCTCTCCCCTCCAATATCCCTAGTGCGACTGGTATGTTTTATATGAATTATATGTGTAGATAATAAAATAATAGCTGAGTACCACAGGTTTGCTCTCCCACCTAATCAGACGCCCCACGTCTATAATACATGTAAACAGGTTTTTCTTTATGTTACATTTCTTGTTCCTTCTCTGGGTCCTTATCAATAAGAGGAACTTCCTTCTGTCTTACATATAAAAACAATAGCCTTTCTGTGATGGAAGCCACAAGGGATCAGGCATGAGTCCTCATCGCTTTAGACTAGAAGAAGAGATCCCTGAAGCATTCCTGTGTTGTTGCAAGCAAACATCAACCCCTCCTTTCTGTGATGGTACTCATGCAACGGAGAAGGTACAAAGTGCAGAGATTGGAAAGCCTCTTTAAGGTGCTATTATTCATGCTATAATTATTAAAAATAAATTAATTTTTGCAATGTTTATTTGTTGTTATTGTTGTTGTTGTTGTTGTTGTTGTTTTTGTTGTTGCTGTATTAGTGTTCTTGTACAATATTTATTGAATAGGCGGTGATGAATTGTGCTCTCAGCTTCCGGGTAACACACAACAGGCAGAACGAAGCCTGGGAGTCGATGAACAAACAATGAATGGTGAGATAAAACAAAGAACGCAGCTCACATGTGGAACAATACACATTGTTCACCATAATCCATGCTTTCTTTGTTTTTGTTATTTTGCCCAATCCCAAGCTTCGTTCTACCAGTGGACACCGACCCCAGCTTCCAGGGGAGCTGAAGTTCTATTTTTTTACCTCTAAGCGAACGGCAAATCTAACATTGTCCGGCCCCTTTGCAAAACTATCTTGAATGCAAGTCTAACATAGGATTCATAATTCTAAAGTTAACGCCTAATTTTGAGAAGAATACTATAACAGGGAGCCCAATAAGCCTGAAGCGAGATGACGTTTTACCCCCGTCTCTAGATCATAATCCTTTTCACACTGCTTTTGTTCTTTAATTATGACTATTGTTCCTGTATTCTCTAAGGAATCAAAAATTTGAATATGAAAGAATTAAAAAAACTATTATGGTATAGAGTCGGGGGTAAAACGTCATCTCGCTTCAGGCTTATTGAGAAACCATAGGGAATTCATATGAGAAAACAAAGGCGCGCGTGAAAAACATGTTCCAGTAATGTCAAGTAATGGGTTTTGTTTTAGGCCCCGTTTACACGAATGACGAAAACGGATATTTTTTTATCCGGGTAAAAGAATGTGCGTTTACATGCGGCTTCGTGTAAACGCTCATCGTTTTCGACCGAGTTTTCACGAAAACGCTCCATCGACTCGAAAACGCTCATAGGAGCTAAATGAGCATGCGCATAGTTCCTGAGCCTACTATCTCCTTTGTTCAGTGACGTCAACGTTTACGAAAATATCTGGCTTCGAGTGTTTACACGAAAACGCATAGCCAGCGTTTTCAAAAATATCCGCTTCGAAAAGCGTTTTCGAAAATAGCCGGCTAAAGACCGTCTCCGTGTAAACGGTAGGCCTAAACGGATAAAAAAATATGCGTTTACAAAAATATCCGGCTTCGTGTAAACGGGGCCTTAGTATTTCGTGAGTGTTTGTACTGGATACACTTCAACAGATCTGTTAATCTTGTGACAACTTGATTTTATCATTTCATTAACGACCTTTAAGTCAAAAAAAGACATGCGACGCTCTCTCGTCAAATTATTTCTTTCATAGGAGCCTATGCTTTTTGTCCGCTCTCTGTCGATCTGTCTGTCAGTCCTGCTTCAAACTTTTAACTATATATTTTTCATTCTCACAACACTGCGAACCACTTGGCTCTAACGAGAAGATGAGTTTCCAATCTCTAGTGTCGGTTCTTGAGATATGGAATATCTTTGTTACAATCACTATGATCATTTGTAATTGCCCCCTTTTAATTACTGCACGCAGGCATTAAACCCACCATCTTTGGGTGTGGCCCGGAAACAATAGCCCAATAGTTCAACTTCTTTCCACGTGGCAATTCACATTCACTTGGACTTGAGCAATAAGGAGAGTTGTGTCAAACCGTGGATTAAATCTGCCAAAAACACATCACTGTTCTCAACTTATCAGTCGAGCCATTCAGAGGACGCTATGATTAGCTGTGTTATCAGTCAGCCAATCAGATGCCACGCGTAGCCTTCTAAGTCGTGCGTGGTGACTTCAAAGCTTGTCGATTTATTCTGCCGCATGCTTGGCACACGTGTCAGTAATTAACGAACTAAAATTACAAAATTCGCTTTAAAAGCCTTTAATTTGTTTAACTCTCTTTACAACCCAGTTTATACCATATTGAATGCCCTGCATTATAATAGAATATAATCCTTTCGTTATTCTTTGATTATTTTTTGTTACCCAACCTTTTATTGCCTAATATATTTAAGGCAGCATTTATTAGTTTTGTTTCCTTATAATAATATATCTAATAATAATATATCTAAGGGAACGCTTAATTCATAATTCATTTATAATTCATAGGTCATTTGGTGGGGGTGGTGGGGAGGTGGGGAGGGGGGTGACGGGGGGGGGGGGGGGGGGGGGGCACCCCAAAATATTATTTAAAAAAATGTAACATCCCCATAACCTCACCAACAATAAATCATGGACGCTCCCTAATTTAACCCCTTTAAGTTGTTAATTATTAGATTTCGTAATCAATGATTTGGCTCATTGACAAATGATCGCCCTTTTGTTAAATGTTCACTACTCTAGCATGTGCTTTGCTTGCAATATGCAATACTTATAATTTTCGTATTCTTCGATGTTTTTTTATTCTTGTCTTTTATTTTTAATTCCTATTAGTTGTTTTCTCGTTATTTGTGTCGACTATTCTTGAATTTTCATCTTGTCGTAGTTCTACCTGCTTTGAAACTAATGTCATGGTCTCTTTAATTCTGAAGACCACGCAGTTTTATCAAAACAAATGCTTAGGATTCCAATGTCCCAAACAACTCCTTTTGTTATTAATGAAGAAAATTTGCCTCATAATCAAAAAATCTAAATTCCAAGAATATCGAACCATTTTACATCTTCTTTGGGGAACAGAACCTCGAAATATCAGGACTCAATTCGCTTTTCCGGTTCCCGCTTGAACACTTTAACCAGAAAACGTAGCTTCACCGATTGAATACGTTCACTTGTGTATTCATAGAATACGTTGTTATCAATTGAAAATATGCCTTTTCGTGTGTGGGTTATTGTCCTATCCACTGGTCTAAATCTAATTGTTAAAATTTGACGTATGTCTAAATACCTTCATGTAAGTTGCACACCACCTTTCCAGTTTTTCGGTGGAAGATTACCTAAATACACTAAAAATTTCCATTCTAATAACTTGCTTGGCTACTTAAAATTCAATACATTATTTAATGTTTTCTGTTCAAATGCTGTCTTTATAGAGGAACAAATGTATGAAGACGTTCCTGAAATATTCTGGTTATCACCTTGTAAATGTTAAGATTTATTTGATGAATTTTGAATTCCATCTTCCATTGTGTCCCATCTCGTTCATTGATCAGTACTGAAATCCCGTATCGTCCCAGAATAAATCTTCTACACTAAAATCTGCGAAAAAGAAGAAAAAGCTATTTTTTTTCCTATTAAAAAATGACCAAGAACTTTCGTTTTTGAGAAATTCGTTTTTAAATCAGTTTTTGCTAGAGTCAAATTAAATCAAATCTTACTGACAAGAGAATGTAAAATAAATAATTTTGCAGAAGCAAGTTTGAAGTCAAAGTCTTACTGACAAGAGAATGTAAAATAAACAATTTTGCAGAAGCAAGTTTGAAGTCAAATCTTACTAACAAGAGAATGTAAAATAAACAATTTTGCAGAAGCAAGTTTGAAGTCAAATCTTACTGACAAGAGAATGTAAAATAAATAATTTTGCAGAAGCAAGTTTGAAGTTAGGTTAAATTTGGTGATAGTTAAGTTTTTTGGTAAATTTTTTACCACTTACCAGCGATTTCAGGGAACGGATCATCTTGAGCTAAGTCAGAAAAGTCGAACTCGGTTGTAAAGTCATCGAAATCAAAGTCATCAATGCTTGAACTTGCAGAAGAATCGCTCAAGGAAGAAGGTTTCTTGGTGGTTTCTAGTATATCTGTGAGGTGACCAATATATTCTGCAGCAAGTCTGACTGTGTCAGTTTTGGAAGGTTTCTTCTCGTCTGGGAAAAGTGGTATGAGATCCCGCAATGCATCAATCTTAGCATTTAGGATTTGCACCCTATTTCGCTCCCTGGCATTAGCTAGACGTCTTTGCCTACTAACGCCTGTCAACCTTGGTCCTCTTCTCTTCATTTTCTTCTTTCCTTTAGTTTGTGGTAGAGCTTTTCCTTTGCTGTTCATGGAATCCATCTGAAGTTGTCTTGACTCCTTGAACGTTAGGTGCTCGTGTGCTGCTCAAAGACACTCACAAAAGGTTAAACACCTAGCTAAGTCGCCACACTTGATCAACCTTACGATATGTCGGACAGTGATGACAATAGGAGGATTTGGTATCGCTGTCTCTCTCACAAGCGTCAATTGATGTTTATATCAAAGCCAGACTTTATCAGCTATCTTTAAAGTGGCTGAAAAGTTGAAAACAACACCTTCTGTTTTATGCATTAGAACTGAGCCAATTCTGATATGACAATATCGTAGCCCACGTTATAAGTATGCACTGTTTGGAACTCTTAGGAGTTTGCCTATAATATCGATATGTGTCGCTCCAGACTTTTTTGATTGAATTTTTATTGTTCACTTTAGACGTGTGGTACAATTGAATTTGTTTGTGAAGTACTTTGATATTTCCTTTTGACAGCACATAAAAACATAGCATATAACAAGACTTGAAACTCAATATGCCTTAATCGATCTGTATACCCCTTCCAAAAGGAGTAATTGAGGTAGCTTGTTCTAGCAGTTTCCTGCCTTGTCTTCGAAATACAGCAAGCTTTTTAGACTTACCAGGGTTTGATATCTGTGTGCGTGCCTTTGTGGATTTGGTGATTATTGATTTCAGTCACCAAGATTTATAAACAGCCTACACTTGTCTACAGAAGTTTCACATCCGTCCTTGCCAACCAGCCCATCACAAACTCTCGCATTCACTTCACTCGACATCATACTCGCGATTCATTCCACATTTAAGAAAACATCCATGAATTCTACCTGTTGTTGTAAGGATCTTAGTGAAGGTTTGAATAACAACATGTTTACATATTGAAGTGATCAGCCTTGACTGTGCAGCATTTTAAAAGATGATTAAACGTCTCGTTAAACCTAAATATGCTCAACATTAAGCATCTTAAACACTTCCGAAGAAGCAATTATTAGAAAACACTTGGAAAGTGAATTTCTTCTCTGTCTAAATTGATGGTATATTTACATAACGATTTTTCGCATATAATTGACGTGTTAAGATAAATCTATTGGAATGTCCTTTTTTCTGTCAGTGCACGCCATATGGTTCCAGACCCCATTACTTAACATTCTCAACACGATCTGTCGCTTTTTTTAAGGAACTTTTTTCAAGGTCTTTCGCCAAAGGTGTGGCTGCTTTCAAAACGTTTGCTTTGAACTGACTTATATTTTACAACTATTCGCCTTGCAGGCAGGCAAACCACGTTTGATTTCCATAGAATGTTTATTGATAATGGTGCGAATGTATTTCTTAATTTCCCAAAACTTGCTTTGGTGACGTCAGTTCAATAGTGTTAACCACATTTCTTTTCAAACTTCCATGCAAACTCAAATAAAGCACGTTAATTCCAATGTTGCAATGGCTGAAGTTTGAGTTTTCGAGGAATTACAGCTATTCCACTGCCAAGACTTGAGATCTACAGCACAGGTTATATTCCAACCATCATTCCTGGTGTTGGTTAAGATGACGATACTCCACATTTCATGATATTTTACTCGCTCATCGCAAGGACCTCATCAAGATAGCATTTCACCTTTAGACCAAAGCTGTTAAAGCTTAATTAAAACTCTACGGTTTTATCTGAAGTACATTGTCGAAATAAATTATATGATCAGGTCAGTTTTCCTCTCCCTTCTTGTGTAGGACTGTTTCGGGAGCAATAACACTTGTTGTTTGGTGAATAATGAATGGGGTCATTGGCATGTGATGGGTTTAACAGGAGTGAAATCATCTGATAATAGGCACGACAATGGAGGACGCCTGGAAACGTGGGTGGTTGTCATTGGAGGGAGGAAGGAATGGATCTGTTTTAAGTCGTAATCAGTAAATTATTATCGATAGTCACTTGTAATAAATGGATCGAACATTAATTTGTTTAAGGATGCCATAAATTTTTCAGGCGTCTTAAGAGGAAAGTGTGATTGCTTTACTAGACGCTTGCCTGTGTCGTCGTTTAAAGTCGGAGGTCGGCCAAGCCGTCATTTGCAACCCAATAGTTTACATTTCATATCACTGACGGCTCGCTTACTGCCAATCCTTAGAATCACCTCAATTACGATACGGTTAATGTAGTTATAGTTGCGAGAGTGTAATCTATATCGGGCAGCAATTGCAAACAGTTTTGCACTTTCTATGTGATTTACTGATGTCCAAGACTCATAAGCTTGTAGCAATTGCCACCCAACGGTTGTATTTTCGCAGGAATAGCTACTGGCTGTTTGCGTGTAGAATGTACCTAAAATGGACATCAATGGCCATCACTTTGATTGATGCTTTTCCAATTGGCAATGAACCGTGAATGGAATTCATATACTAAACTTAAAACAGAGAAGCCATTGATGAAGTCTGGCAGGTATTAACACGGTCCAACCGGTGGAAAACTTCTTCCGTGCAACTGAATCATCTTGATTCCATACCCATTTAGCGTCCTTTAATCCATTACTTCCTTTCAGATTTATGCATGTTACTCCAGATTCGTTAGCGGAAGTGATATATTTTGCTCTAAATTGCTTTAATCTGTGCTTAGCCATTTAACAGGCATCATTGAATCGCTTTCCTTTGATGTAGGTTTAAAGTTGACCCATGGTCATATTTCGGAACGTGCCATACATCCTACTGTCCTCAGTTTGACTGCACGATTAACTACTTGCCTACCACTTGGATAGACATTGTTTACTGAAAACCTCAATTAAAATCAATTTACTGAAGATGACATCGATGTATATCATCTTGGAGCTACTTCTTTTCTATCCCGCTTGAGACAAAACTGTTCAATTAAGTTAGATAATTGGCAAAGTGCTCCTACTCATGACAATGTATTCTTTGGAAGGTATTCTGCAGGGTCTAAGACACCCACGCTTTACCTGTTTTAGGGAATTTGAACTCGAGAAAAGTTTTCATCGTTAATTAGTATTTATTTGTCGCACTCTTTTGAAAAGGCGTATTTCTTATATGGCTTATTGGATAAAACATAGAGTACTGACAATGCAAATGTCCAGTGATTACTTGTAAAAGTGGCCCATGAACTCGTGGGCAATTGATGGAATTTCAACGACAACTTAGACAATTTCTACGTCAACTTAAGCTATATTTAGACCGATGTTATCTCTTCGGGTGAAAAAAATAACATCTTCACTTTCGTACTTTTGACGTTGGTATCGTTTTGGTCAAACTTGTCTGGAATTCCAAAGCTGTGGAACAGTAACAATGTACTTATAATACTCTTACAAGACACAGACCCAGAAAGTTAGGAATTCACTTTAACCCCATGTACCGCACATTGTCAAAGTAGTGTGGATCCACGAGGCGTTATACGTCTCTATGAATTTCTAATTGGAGAAACAGTCTAGCATTGACAAGTGCACTCAATCCGTGGGAGTGAAAGTTCAAAAGCTCAAAACTAAAGTAAGGCATTCAACTTTTCCACCCTACAACTGAAATGTTAATGTTATGGATTGGCGGTTCAAGCTGCCTGCACGGGGAAGTTTTTCCTTTCAGACATGCTACAAAAAACAACAAAGTCGCACCGTTATTTGCTTTTAATTGAACTAGTTAAATCATATATTCATGAGTTTATTGTATAATGTATGTGCTGAGGTCATGAGTCTTTACAAGCTAGGCGTCAGCTACGATACAGTGTGCCATCCATCCTCTGAATAGTACCACCCTCTCTGCATGTCTCTCTACTCCATTGCCAATCTAGTCCTATTGGCCCCTGGCCATTTTTACTGTTTTGCAACCACTCTATATAGCGAAGTGAATAAAAGGGATTTTTATGTACAAAGAAAAGAATGGCGCTAGCCTCGAGATTTACCGAGGCTTTTCAAAGTTTTAGTCATTTTCTATCACTGTTGGACTAGTTTTCTTACTCAGCCAAACCTAGTTAGATAGACTACGATCCATAGATCATTGTCGAGATACCATGCCGTAGGGGCTGGTTCATCTTCTGGTCTAACTAGGACATCCCAGCAGCGGCCCGCTTTGGCCCGTATGTCGTCTTTATATGATGTCAGTTTATACCAAATCTATAACAACTTATAGTATGCACCTCGTTTGTCAAAAGAAAAAAGGGTTTCTTCGGCCCGTTGCATTGGCCTAATTGTATGTCTATTTTTTTCTTCTTCACTATTTGTTATCGGTCTATCCGTATCAAAATATACCTCTGTCTCTATCAAACCTATGCGATATACATATATAGCACGAGATTAATAATAGAGTACTGATCTTAGTTTGTATATATTCAATGGCTTGGCATTTAACTAACCTAAGTTTCAAGATGATCTATTTCTCAGTATGGCGATGTTTTGAGGGTGTGGGCGTAAACCTCTGTTGGGAAAAAATTGGTGTATTCCATGTAAGCTTGAAAGATGCCAAGTTAGGGAGTTACATTACATGCATCTTTTCGGAAAACTGAAGTATTTGCAAGGACTGATCATGGCATTACGTTTTGAATTTGGCCGTGTATCAGGAATTAGAAAAGAAAATGTTTTTTAAAAAGCTTGTCGTCGCTAATCGGCACCGCAAAGTGCAGTTCAGCGGGGTCGAACTTAAAGCATGTGAAGGCACCTCTGGCAGCCGCTATACACTGAGTTTATGTATGATCCCTGAACACACAGTCTATCCAGTTTGAATAGACCTCCTTTGCCAAAATGGCGGCCGCAAATTGAATGAGTTAAAATTAAACTGAGAGAAAAACCAATACCAGCACTGGAAAGAGCACCTTTACTCTAGTAACCCTACGAAGATTCATTATGCCAGGTGTTATAGCGGCCGAGAAAAATCAAGTTGAAAATTGACAAATTTACAGACGTTTGTATGTCTGGGGGTATAGCGTATACCATACAAACGTCTTTTTCTCTTGTAATGGCTATACCGTACTTTGTTTTCTTCGAAACGTATATTCGGGAGCAGAGATTGGGAGGGCCGCACGCGCCCTGCGCCATTTGCGCTTAAATAACAGAATTGGCGCGCAAATGAATAATCTTGGACGTCGCATTGCGTGGAGCTTGGCGCCTACATAATAATTCTAATTTCGCAAATGCACTACTGAGTATTACAGTACTGTTCGAATTATGAAAGTATTTAGTGGTTCCGCCATTTTGGTGTGTACTACAGGTAGTCCACACTTCAAACATTACAAAGTACCCATCATCCACTGCGCCATCCAGAGCCGCAATGTTGTTTGCTGCTTCATATGCTCCGAATAATTCGCTTGTTTCGGCTCACAGCGTACATTAGCTATGCCACCAAAACGAATAAAATTGACCTTAGACACAAACACACAGAAAACTCTCCAGGTGAGTCAAGCACTGAAAAAAATGTTGAAGGTGGACGAGACAAAGGGGAAACTGATGTTGACCAGTCGAACTGTAAGGAAGTCGAAGAACACGGAAAATCAACAGATAATAGTAAGGATCCTTGGAAAGGGGATCCAGAAGCATGACTTCAGAAGATCACTACAGCTGTGGCATATGAAAAAGCATCGCCTCATAAAGACTGATGTAGTTTAGCTATTCTGTTCGGGACAATGTTTTGTACCGATGAGCAGCTATTAATAAGCAGATGACTACCAGTGTTATCCATTGGATAATTAGAATTGTTGTTAATATTATACTGTATTCAATTATAATTTGTATTAATTGTAATAAATAAATAAATAATAAATTAATTAATGGGATTTAACAGTGGCATTTCTACAGAGTAGCTATTCATCCACTGTAATTCCAATTGGAAGTTGATTTTTCGAAGCACAGGAGAGGGAGGAAAGCCGGAGAACACGGAAAACCCTCGAAGCACAGGAGAGAACGGACAAAAAACTCTACTCACATACGACCCGAGCTCAGCGGGACTCGAACCCGGGTCGCATTGGCGAGAGGCGAGCGATCTCATCGCTAAGCCACCCGTGCGTAGATCCTCAACTGCAATTTAAAGGATTTATAATGGCCCATGTCTTTTGTTCTTCGGCCCAAAGTCTGCAAAAATGGCCCTTAATTTTTGTAAATTTGGGGCCATTGGCACGCACACACGCACACACACAAAATAATAATGACCTTCCCAATCCCAGCGGGAGAAAATATGTGTCGTATATGGGGAGTTCTTTATCTATTTCTGTGCCTTGTTAGACAGCGTTGATAAATAGTAAATCTAGATAAAGGTGCTAAATTAATTAACTCCACAGTCTTCTCAGCTAGACAAATTAAAGTGCATTTCACTGATTCTGGTTTAGCTTCGGTAGAAACAATACCACATAAGGCACAATATTCTGTAGTACAAGACTACACTGTAATTCGTGTGTTACCTCAACACGAAGTCGTCGACAGGCATTGCGAGTAGGAGTGATTCGACTGCCCAGTCTCCCGAGCCAGAAGCTTGACTTTAGGTGTTTGACACAAGAATTAGACATTGAAAACTGAAGAACCAACAGAAAAAAGCTCGAAGCACCGGAGAGAACCAAAAGGAAGAGTACTCATTTACAAGACGTGATTTACGTGTTAAAATTTTGTTTATTTTGTATCATTCACATTTCATAGTACAAAAATAATCAATATAAAAGCTATAAAATTAAATAAAACATTCAGAAATAACTGACTTTATGCATCAATTACTTTGCATTTACTCATTCATACTTTTTATACTTTTTTCTTTTTTCTTTGGTGTTTAAATAAAAATGGTCTTTAGCCCTTGCCACGATGACAATTTTTTTCAATTTCTCAAGCCAGTCCAGTTGCCTACTCTACATCGTTTTAAAATTAACGACAAGACATCCGCTCGCGGTGTCTGCTAAGACTTAAATATTTACAAATATATGAGCATGGTGTTCTAACCAAATTTATCAGGTACCCCACGTACTTCTTCTTAGTCAATCCAGAGGTGTTGCGTTTATGTGTCTCCCCAGAATAGATCAATGAGGTCTGTGAAAAAAGAGAAAGAGTTGACTGAGTTTGAGTTGAGATACGATGATTTGCCGGAAGGATGCTTGAAGTCAAGTCAAAAGAAGTTGTACAATATTTAAATGTATAAATTGATTTCTTGAAAAGTTATAAGCCGAGTCAGGCAAACTGGCAATTATCTTTTTCGATCTATCTTCATAGCCGAGGCGCTTTACACTTTACACTAAACAAACAGTTATCAAATCACTGAAATTCGACGAGGATGCCTATCTTTCCAGTTAGGAAGCGAGTTAGGAAGCGAGTTAGGAAGCGAGTTAGGAAGCGAGTTAGGAAGCGAGTTAGGAAGCGAGTTAGGAAGCGAGTTAGGAAGCGAGTTGGGAAGCGAGTTAGGAAGCGAATTAGGAAGCGAGTTAGGAAGCGAATGATATTTTATTACAGAATATTTACAGAATATTTAATATATATTAAAAAAAAGAAATCGCAAGTAAAACGTCTGCATCAGCCGGTAATTATTAATTTTATGGGTGTAACGCGACTGTTTCTCGTTCGCTGACAAAATGTTTGCTGGCTCAACAACGGATCTGTCTGCTTCTCAACACGATGTCGGAAGACGAAAGCCGGTAAGTAATACATTATTCATAATCCTTCATTTATCATGCTAAATTATTCCATCCTTGAAAGATCAACATAGCATGTCGAAGTAAGACAATTTCTGGTTACATTCGAACACGAATTTAAGCAATAATATAGCTTAGATTGTGAAAATTAAGCATTTTTGATTCAAGGGCGAAGGGCACTGACTCGAACTTTGAACTCGTGTAAAGAATCTGAATTGAGTTTATTTTGTTTACAGGAAAAATGCTTCGCCTCCCTATTGTATTGTTTTAACTGGTAAGTGTTTTTCGGGATCTATTTTTAACTGCCTTGTTAAGCATTTAAAGTAAATTCTTTGTTACTTAGATTCTCCGATCAAAGACGCGTTTATCGTTGAGAGGTTTGTGAAATTTATGGCTTCTTAAAAAGTAATTCATTATGATGTTGTACGTTTACTTAAATATTTATTATATTATAACTGTATTTGTTTATGTTTTAGGCAAAGTAATAGGCCAGAGACCATCATAATTTCAGGTACAAGGGAATCTTTTTTAATTTAATGTCTTGTGTTGGGGCCCGAGTTGGGGGAATGAGCCATGTTCTGCAGTAGTATCAAAGGCAGTGTTTTAAATTTTTCGTTTTGGTAGGGGACACTTAAAAATTGTTATTGCAAATTGTAAAATCTCCATACCCCCTTGCCCTATTTATAAATTTTGATCTTTGCTTTGCATAACATATTCTGTGCTCAGTAAAACTAAAGTGTATGTATGGTATTTCTTCAGATTCCCCAGTCAAAGAGGTTCCGTCGAAGCAACATGATCGGTTTGTGAAATTCATGTTATAAACGTTTATAGCTGGTCTTTAGTTCACATATAATAATATTCATACACTTATTTTTTAATGTTTCAGGCAGACTAAAAGTGAAGAAATGGTTGAACCATTTATTATTCCAGGTACCATTCAATAAGCTTTTCAATATTTATTTATAAATAAAGGTGTTTATTGGTACTACTTATTTATTTAAACCTACACATATGGCTAAAAACACAATCTAAATATTTTACATTTCAATATTTGTGTACAGAATCTCCTCTTAAGGTGGAATGGAAAAGGTATGTATTTTTTAATGTATATATATACGGTTTGACTAAAATAACCAAGGCTTATTTTATTTTTTTTTTTGTGTTTTTAATTTTCATATAAAGTGGTTCAAGCACTTCACTAAGTAAAAAAGGTAAGAGATGCATACAACTTCAAAACATCTGGCATATTATAAGTTCTTGATGCTGGTCAACTTTGGCAAGGAAAAAAAGCACAACAGACAGTAGAAAATGTTCCCTTTAATAAAGAAAAATAATTGCATACAGCTAATCTTGTATATTTGTATTTTATTGTCAGATGACATGTATGGATCTCTACCAGAATCAGATCAATCTGAATCAGAATCAGAAGAAGAGGATATTGATTGTAAGTTACTAACCTGTTTGTAAAATTGAAATGTGCAATATGTTTATTTTCAATTTATTATGTCCAAAACAACCCCTTCCGTCGCAACAAACATTGAATAAATATTTATTGCAATTCCATTGGTAAATTCCTATATGTGGTGAGATCACATATATTGATATATTGTTTGTACAGATGCATCAAGTTCTGACAGTGAAGCACCAGGTAAGATACATCTGTAAATAACTATTTCATATGTTTCACTTTGAAAATATTTCTTGATATTGACTAACAAAGATAATTCACCTCACCAGCTGATAAACAGACACAGTGCCTAGATTGCCAGAAATTTTTTTCATCAGTTGGCAACAGAAATAAACACATGAGCCGCAAGCAATGCAAAACTGTGTCAAGAAAAAGGTTGATTTATTATTACAATTATTGTTTATGAAATTGAGGTATTTCTCATTTTTAAGTGAGAAATTCAATATTCACTCTCATTTTTAAGTGTTTTTGAAGTTTCACCCAATTATTGGCACTGGAAAGAGGAGGTGGCGTAGCATTGAGAGCACACCCTTCTCTCCATTGCAACCAAGTTTGGAGTCCAACCAGGCCTGGTATTGTATGTGAATAAAGTTGCTTGTTGATTATATCTCCTACCTAAAGATTTCTTGCACTTAGCTCTATTTCTGTCATAAACACAATCCAAACTCAGAAATTGAAGATTCTTGGCACAAAATCTCATTTGTTGGAACGGTGTGCCCCTGGTTTTATTCTACATTTAAAATGAAAAAATTGTCATGTAATTAATACAGATAGACAAATGCATCCTTTTTGATGGGAAAATGTTTCAATGCTCACATTTTACATAGATGGTCATGAATGAGGGATATATTTTGCTTGACATTTTTTTGTTTCGATATCTTGCAATATGCAATATTGTTCTTTGTTTGTCCTCGTATTTCATTTTTGAGTTTCTCCTATGAAGCATAGACAATGTTTGAAGAAAAGATTATTGAAGGATCTATAAAACTATCTCAATCACTTGGATTACTGTGCTGCTAAATTACATTGATTGAATGTTTATTAATTTATTTAAATCTTTAATGACAACTATTGCTTGTTTCATAAAGTACTATAATTCATTTTCATTGTTTTGTAGAGGATTGAAGACTACTAGTGTATATGTCCCTGTAGACATGTGAGTATTAGTTTCAACGCATTTGCAAAAACAACCCATCCCCTCTTTACATGAAGTAAATCAAATATTAGAGCCAGACTGATATCCCAAAAGAGAACCACAAAGCAAAACAAAACAAAACAAAACAAAACAAAAAATGAAAAGGCTGACAGCACTGATTTCTGTTATTCATTTCAGGAAGCGAAGAAAGCTGTCCCCTTCCCTTTGGGTAGGTTATGAGAAAACAGAAGTCGAGGTGTTGCCATTCGACATCGATGGTACTTGTTCTTATAGGATGAAGTATGACAAAGACGCGCTTATGAAAAGCAGCCAAGATGGGAGACCTTGGAAGAAATGGGTCTCATCAAGTAGAGCAGGCTTCAATGGTGTACGCAGACTTGCAACTTGCTCTGGGACACATCAGTGTAACAATACCAGGTGCCCATATATACATTCTTATTTTAAACCCAACAAGGTGAACTTCCAAAGCCAAGGTACAAATCATATCACATGTTCCTGTTGTGGTTACAAGGCATTGAAAGTAGACTGTACAGCAAAGAAAGTATGGGAGTTCCAGGAGAGTTATGTCACCATATACCATTATGGCAAGCACACTTGTGTCGCAAAAAAAAGGACACTGAAATCCATGAGGACGCAAGTGCATTTTTCAAGATCAATGCAAGTGCTAAGCCTTCCCAGTACCCCTATGTTAGTTAGTTCTTAGAAAATAGTGTTTAAAGTAGATGTTCTGAGTTTTTAATTTGTGAGTTATGAATTGTTTTGTGAAAAGGTTGATTTCCGCAGGCAATTTTCTTTTCAAAACATGTCAAGATGGCCGTATTCAAAATTCATTATCTTGAAAACAAGCTCAGGACAGCCAATTTTTCTTTTCATTTTTGAAATCAGCGTTAAACTCTCTATAAAATATCTTTCTATAAGAACATTTTGTAATGATTGCTTGATAAAGTAGCTAGTCACCTTAAGACAATCTTGGCTAGAATGTATGATTTCCTAATTCGCTTCCTAACTCGATTCCTAACTCGCTTCCTAACTCGCTTCCTGACTTGCTAGTTAGTTTGTCTCAGACGATTCGTCGCTAGTGTTTAAATAAAAGCATTGTAAATACATGTACTTTAGATGATTACCTCCGGGATCAGCAAAAGGGTCAAAATTGAAGGTTGGAAAAGTTAATTCATCGAATGTGCTCTCGAAGTCCAACGTAGATGTTTTCTCTGTGGTATTAAGCAGCTCCGTCATATGCGAGATGTACAACGCTGCTATCCTGATGGTTTCAGTCTTGGATGGTTTTTCATCCGGGAACAAGGGAATGATGTCTTTAAGTCGGTCAATATTGGCGTTCAGCGTGTGAACGCGGGATCTTTCGCGTGCGTTGGCAAGACGTCGCTGTTTGCTGACTCCCGTTAAACGAGGACCTCGACGCTTGTTTTTTTTCTTGGTCTTCTTTTGCTCATTGAGCAACTTGGGTGATGAGACGTCCATAACTTCAGCTCTTAACCTCACAAGTTGTCGCCAGATAAAAGCGTGTTGGATTCACGGTAAAGTAAGCATCTGATATAGTCTTTGAGTACCTATCACGGACTTATTTATCAACGCAGTCGTGCGTCATATCGTCAATATGGCGCGTTCCTTATCGAGAGGTCAACCAGTCAACAGCCAAACCACTATTTATTGTCAAGAAACTTTTCACCGATACTTACGATTGTGGTGCATCATCTCTGTATTGCTTTGGTTAAGTTTGTCTAGAATACACAAACTCTTGAAAAATGCATCAATGTTTTTAGTGCAGAAACACAGTCGTTGTGTTTATAGATGAAAGTGGTTTCTGCCACTCAACAGAATAGCAAAATAACATTTGGGGATCACGTTAAACTGCCTAGTTTATCTCTCCAGGATAAAGCCTGTGTTCAATCAGTATAACAGCATAGCTTGCTATTGTTCAAGCAAATTTACTAACACACATATCAACACCATTAGAACCTTATATTACCGTCTGTAGTAGTGTCATGGTTCTATGTAGGGTTCATCTCTACTAATTTTCTATCGTTAAAAACTTTACAGCCTGCTAAAAGATGTTTCAATCTAATAAGCGCATTGCTAATAGCCCGAGGACAAAGTATTTCAATGAAGAGCGCCTCATTTGAAGCGAATGTTTTATGTCCGTCCAGAGGTGGAGGCCAGACAGGATTAGCCTGGACAGCGTAGTACGGTAACTTCCAGAACAGCTGCATGTAATCTAGAAAATTAATATGCATAGAACTGAAAGACAAAGTCGGTAGAGACCGCCTTATTCCGTGGCCACAGAGACTTTAATGAAAGAAAACCTTATCCCAGACTGGTATACAACCATATCAAAACGTTATAGTTCAAATCGATCTTCAGCTTGTGATTTTTATAGTTTTTATTTCTTTTTACATTTTATTTTCACAACTAAATTCAGTACCGTATTAATTTCCTGCAGGAAGCAGAGCCTAAACACTTTATTGTATATTCCTGTATTTGAGTAACATGACCACGAAGCCGGTTAGTTTATATTTACTTTTAGGTCATATTTTCGTTTATCTAATATATATAAAAGGGCGGCTTTAAGAGTTGTATGCTTAAACCATGTCACGCTCTATCAAGGAGAGACTTGATCTTGGCTAACCTAATCAATGCTTTCTATCGAGTGGCGCGTGATGTGCACGTTCTGCACGTTGTCCTGTTTATTGCCTGAATCCCATCACAACAAGATGTCCTGTTGTTAACAATACGTTTCCAAAAATATTCCATTCTTATCATCTATCAGCATTGAATTCCTTGATAAGTTGTCATGATATTCCTGAAACATTCTGACATTACTATGGCCTGTGGTCTTCCTCGAGTCAAAACTTACCAGACAACCTGTATCAGACACTGATTTTCATTTGTTGAACTGTGCATCGTGCCAAGCGTCATATCAATGACATGTCGGAACAAACTCATTATCAGTTGAAGATTCATTACAGGACGCTTATATCGGGACATGACAGATGGAGTTGACTGATAATTGGTCAATTTTGTTGGCCGTTATCACATGGATTCATCGCCGGTGGTAGAACCGTATACAAGCTAGACTAAACTAAAAGCACGCCAATCATGGTGTAAGTTACATAATCAGTTCCATCGAACATAAACACTCTTGTGCTTGTTTTCATAAAATAAGCATCTATTTATATAAGGTATAAGTGCTAAAGTATGTATTATTAATGTGTGTACATATGTATTTAGGGTATATTTCGTCTTATATATCGTCACGTGATGGTAGATTATGTTCATGTGAGGTCCCCTGACACGAGATCAGCATCATTACACGCCATTGCTCTCAATGCTTTCATTATCCTAATGAGATTGTATATTATAACGAGAACACTTAACATTAAGGTGATCCAATTTCCAAATGAGCGTGCAGTGGAATTTTCGAGCCAGTGCTAAAAGGCAGATTGGCATTCAAATTAACCTTAAATATTCCGGGAAAAATTCAAAGATTTGATTATGAAATAAATAGAGAATATTACATGGGCGCGCGGAGATACGAAATTTATCTTCGAGTGTTGAAAAGATCTCTTACGAGTGAGCGCAGCGAACGAGTGAGAGATTTTCAACACGAGAAGATAAAATTCGTATCTCCAAGCAGCCATGTAATATTCTGTTTATTATATAATTATCGATGAAGTATGTTTTGGCTTTTTCAGGCAATTCTTTCCGTGTATTTTTGAATAGCCATCGCAATGGTGTTATTTTCACGTGTGAAGATATCGAGTTTTCGAAATAGAGAAAAATAGATATTTCATTGGTAATTATATAATAAATAGGTTTATTATATAATTACCAATGAAATATCTAGTTTCTCTATTTCGAAAAATTGATATCTTCACACGTGAAAATAGCATGTTATTTTCACGTGTGAAATAACACCATTGCGATGGCTATTCAAAAATACACGGAAAGAATTGCCTGAAAAAAGCCAAAACATACTTTCATTGATAATTATATAATAAACAGAATATTACATGGGCGCTTGGAGATACGAAATTTATCTTCTCGTGTTGAAAATCTCTCACTCGTTCGCTGCGCTCACTTGTGAGAGATCTTTTCAACACTCGAAGATAAATTTCGTATCTCCGCGCGCCCATGTAATATCCTCTATTTGTGGTGTGACAATGTATTCCCAATTGAACGAGACAATCATATTTCCTTTCGTATCCTTTGGGATACTCATGAATTTTTCGAGTTTGTCACGCTGAATTAAGAAAACATAGACTATTATGTATTTTTGCACAAACTGGGGCCTGATTAGTAATATACATATCAGTATACTTTCCTGTCGGCTATCTTTTACGCTATCGTCTGGTTGGGCTGATTGCCCTATCAGCATTGATTTCTGGTGTTTATCAAAACATCTACAAAAAAACAAGTTTATTTTTGTTACCTTCAGGATTACATCAGACTATGTGTCATTCCCTAGAGGATAAGATTCTATATTTGACTCCTATCCATTCAGTGTATTCATGCGCAACATTAAACAAAGAAATGATACTATGGGGAAAGACACATGGTCTTAAACGGGAAAACATTACAAGGCAAAGATGAAAGAGGCGTTAACCTATATATACACCACGATCCTACCAAAATAACAGTTGTACATATATAGATATAATATTGTTGAGTTTTACAGTGTGACTACCTTAACTAAGGCCTTTAATTTTTAAATAAAATTCACTAATCACTTTTTTGACGCTGAATTTAACAAGATGGTGACGAATTCTAATTCAACTGAGATGCGTGTACGCGCTTCTTTGTCATAAATGTATGGGCATCCTGTGGTGATTGGTGGATGAGCAAAGACTGGACAAAAGAGTAGCGCCTGCCACTTACCTATTTTTCTCTTCCATTTGTTGTTTTCTTTCTTTTTATATTGTTTTTTTCCCCCTTTTTTCATCACGTTGGATAAAAAATCATCCATTTGTTGCAAAAATATTCACATGGAATTCAAGGTACGTTTTGTCGGGTTTTGTAATCGTGAGCTGTGTCTGTATGTGCCTGGTATATAAGCTGGCATTCAGGAACCGGATCTGAAATATATAAAGTGATTCTTAGCTCTTCAGTTTTACTATCTGCCATCCATGTCTTATCAATAATGACGGCGAAGTCGACGGGAGGATGGATTGGTAAGGAATTAGTAGTAGTTAGGTAAGAAGAGATAACTAGCTAAAAACTATTAGTGTGAGCTGCGTCGGTGCTTCTAATGAAACGGTTATGATAAAAGGGTAAATTTAATCTCATCGTATCTTACTTGACTTTATTTGAGTGTCCTGAAAATTTTAGAGCTGGGATTTGCTTTTTTTGGTCTGGGAAATTGGGATTTTATGCACCGAAAAAGGGATTCACAAAAAAAAAAAAAAATGAATGGGATTAAGATTTGAGCAAAACAAAGGCTGGGACTATGGTTTGGTAAAATGGGGGCTGAGAAATGGGATTAAGCCTCCTCCCCCTCCTCCTCCTTTCAGGACCCTCTTATTTTGTTACATATTACCTCTTAGATATTATATACACAATTTTGCTTGTCAACTAGTATGTATGCAATGGCATCATTTATGCTGAGAATTTTAAAAGGAACCAATTTTAACCTTATAACTTTCTATGTATGACTAGTAGCTGTTGTGTTTTAAACATGTAAGGGATATGCCAAATGATCGATAATTATTCATTACCATTTACAATGTACAATCAACACATCTTCCAGATACCAAGTATTGTGTTAATATATGAGATAGATAAGTAATTATAAAAGTGGACTGCGAAAGGACTAGTTATAACTTACCTTTACATATGCACCCATTAAACAGAAAAATGAAGTCTAGGTGGCACCATATTTGTCCTGGCCTCCCTCACCAAGGGAGTGATCTGGGGAAGGGGTAGCAAAATAGGTGACTAGTCGTCACTCCCTTTTGCTCAAACTTTCTCAGTATATGGTTAGTAACGGTCACCCCCCTTTTCCTTGAATTCCTGGTAAAACCTTTGCAATGGTCACCCCCTTCTGAAATTCCTGGACACCCCTGGTGTTGGTATATTACTGTATACTGACAATAATTGATTAATTTTTTAATATTTCATTTATATATATTTTGACAAGAGAAGTCTTTTCCTTCCACTTATTTAAGTGTTGATGGGCTTCCTGTGGATGTGTGGTAGAAACTTTTACAGCTTTCTCTGCTGTTGTTGCCTATACTTTAATGAATACAATGAATACCAAAAAGCAAATAGATTCTCAAATAACACTGGAAAAAAAAATTTTGTACTTAATTTGACTCTTTAGTGCCAAATAAATTTAGCACTGCAATAAAAGTTACAAAAAGAAAGGTATAAAGCTCTGTTTTTTTTTTGTCAAATAATAGTTTGATTTTTTTTGCTCATACATACTGTCATCAGAAAAGAGAATATATATATTTTACAATTGTAGAATGGAATGCTCCATGACTTGTCAACACAATCATGCTTACATACATGCATTGACTCAATTAAATTATACCCAGAGTTCATTACTATACAAATTGCATGATTTGATTTATATATACAGCAGAAACAAAAATAGGCAACTCTTTGTTGTCTTAATTATATTCTTTCTGTTATTCCTGATAATTAGCTCGATTAATCCATTTTGTAGTGCCTCATGACTGTTTTTCCATTTTTGAAAAGAGAGCTCTTTGGCCTAGCTGCTGCTTCATCACTAGCTACACTGCTGCATCACTAGCTATTAATTCTAGCTCATAACTGTCAAAAAATATGCACATATTTTTCTATCTATTTTTTCTTAATATTTTTCATACAAAGCTATTATTTTGTATATTTTAATATGTTTTAATTTTCTTTATATATCTTTTATATTTTATTATTATATTTGTATTTTATTGTTTTCATGTTTTATATTCATATACTCATATATTTTCATTTTTTTATTTTTAAATACTTATTTTTTATTTCTTATTTTTTATATTTTCATATTTTATTATTATATTTTCATTTTATGTTTATTTTTCTATTTCTATTGAACCCTGATATATTTCGATATATTTTTTAATATATATATATATTTCTTATTTTTATATTTTTATTCTTAGTTGTGAAGTGACTTTTTACTAGCATTGTATTTATATTTTGTATTTGCCTTGAATTTCATTCTAGCCCCATTTCACAAGGGTATTTTCTTTACTTAATTATTTTCTTTTTCTTTTTATTCATGGTCAAATGGACTCACAATCACTCATGACTAGTTTTATATTGTTTACAGTCAAACCAGCTCATTTGTTCCTATCAAGGTTCAAAGATTTATTATTATTAGATGTTTGAGTTTCCATCCTGCTATGAAACTTGCATTAACGAAACGAACGTTGAATTTCAATCCCGGCTTTTTTTAAAAGGTACAATTGTGATTTTAGCTTTGCCCGAATCTATTAGATATGAAGAACTAAAAAAATTAACTTTT
Source organism: Actinia tenebrosa (assembly GCF_029948245.1). Taxonomy (NCBI): domain Eukaryota; kingdom Metazoa; phylum Cnidaria; class Anthozoa; order Actiniaria; family Actiniidae; genus Actinia; species Actinia tenebrosa. Next base: position 19,641,321 of record NW_028292581.1, read on the forward strand.
AATTCGAGCCCATTATTCAAATTTGCGATGTTTGTTTCATTAATTCAAGCTTCAAGAAGCAAGATGGAAATCAAACTTTGCCAATAATAAAATGAATTTTTGAACTTCGATAGGAACGCATGAGCTGGTTTGACTGTAATGTGTTCTTTAATTTGGGCCCTTAAAAGATTCAAAAATTATAAAGTATTATTACTTCACTGGTAGTGAAATAATTCAAAATAATTAAGAACTGCAGAGTGTTGAACTATATGGCAGGGGACTGGAGGTACTTTCTACGCCCCCAGATTCCCTTTTTTTCCCTCCCTTTCCGTACGAAAAGTACCAACTTGGCTCTTGCTTTGTGAACCCTCCTTACATACCTTTTCAGAAATTAAAAGAATGAGGTCGTAGAATGCAAACAATATACCCGTGAAATATTAGTAATACTAACTTACACTATTTTATGCTAATTGTTTTCTTTTGTTTAAATTGCCACTATTTTGAACAATTTAGTAATTAGCGTTTCACGAATATATTGTTTGCACTCTAGCTTGTTTTGAAACAGTTTGTTCTTTTACAGTAATGCGAAAATTCGCCAATCTATTTTTTACGTGTTTTTCGCTTTTCTATTGCATTCAGGTAGAAGAGGTAAGGAAGGTGAGGAAGTTCTAATATTCTTTATGTGAAGATTGCTGTAAAATGTTGACACAATGCCCAAATGTAAAATTTATATAACAAAATGAATCTCAACTCATAAATAGAACTCTTTGGCTTGGACGTAATGTTTTCCAATTTCTCTTGAGAATACTGAAGATTCTTTCGTTTGAGTTGTATCCAGATTTATGTGTCTTCTCATACGCAACTGTCAAAACAACTATGATACTCGGCTAAGACATCAATCTCATACTCGGTCAGTAGGATGACGATTTGGTGGTCGTGATACAAGACTCTGTAATAAGGGTGTGAAAGAAAAAAAACCAAGACTAGTTAGTAACGACTCATGGCAATGATGACAAAACTGAAAAAAGGGGGAAAACACTAAGAAACAGCCGAAATGCAACAAATTGTTATGAAAACAGACACTTGCACGAATTAATAAGTTAAGAAGACCTCAGTAGACCGTAGACCTACAAGACTTTGCACTGATTTGTACAATTTTGTAAGTTAACTTTTTCACTGATATATGGTATGCACTCTAAGATTTCTATTAAGTCTAAGTTCAGTAGACCGTAGACCTACAAAACTTTACACTAATTTGTACAATTTTGTTAGTTCACTTTTACACAGATATATGGTATGCACTCTAAGATTTCTATTAAGTCTAAGTTCAGTAGACCGTAGACCTACAAAACTTTACACTAATTTGTACAATTTTGTTAGTTCACTTTTACACAGATATATGGTATGCACTCTAAGATTTCTATTAAGTCTAAGTTCAGTAGACCGTAGACCTACAAAACTTTGCACTAATTTGTACAATTTTGTTAACTTTTTCACTGATATATGGTATGCACTCTACTATTGCTACGACTTCCAGGCTTTTGAGAGACCGCGAGGGACAAATCTTTCGTGTTCTCTTGTTGACTTATCACTCATCAGTAAAAACATTTTTTATTTCACGGCCTGTTAAGTAAAATCACTTACTCTTAGTTATTTTGATATTTTGATTCAGAAAAAAAATACGGCGAGAAAACCTCTAAACGTTAACAGTTTTGCTGCAGTGATTCATTTTTTATACGATTTTAGTTTCAACATAGCATTCAAGAAACGAAGCAAGCAAGTACTTCAAAGACAAACGATTATGATACATTTAGGATGAACGAGAAAGAATAATGGTAAAACCCCTCCGACGCTAAAACGTTTAACGACAATCTAAAACCGATGGATGACAAATTCTACATTTCGGCAATTTCCTTTTTTATGAGCAATGAAATGTCCAAAAATTTCAAGATTTTTTTAGCTAGGATGAATTTAGTGATATATGCTTATATCGCTAGTGAGGACCACCGGTGGTTTGGCGCGGCGTACTTGGTATTTCAACAGTGTGACTAAATGAACTCAAAATAGAATTTCAATTTGTGAAAATAATATTATTAGAAGATTGAGAGAGACTGGCTCGACCAGTAGTCTACAGTCACGTGTTTACTTGACTCGTAAAGAACCTTGCTCAAGTCAACATCCATTTTGAATCGCCTCATCAAGATTATTCATCTTCTATCTACGGGTAAGCCATTCTTCATCTTATATTTCAAATATTCTATGAATTTTCCTTGTTAAAGAAATATATATTTGCTATTCAAGCATATCTAACGTGTGGGATGAAACGAAATGAATTAAATTCTTATTTAGTGTCCAATAAATTTATGTAAATTTGTCGACGGGGATTTTTTTTACCCGCTAATATGACTGCATGTAAAGTAAGCTACAGCAGACTGCTCTCTGTGTTGTTTAGTGCTAAAAATTTTAAATTTACGTCCTAATTAGTTCAATGTCAGTCCAAGTAAAAAAAAATTGCTACCTTTATATTTTACATTTTTATTTCTCTAAAATTTCATATATTTGTTACTACTATAAATTTAATATTCGAGATGAAAATATGCTTTTTGATTTCTCATGGTTCATTCATGGACAGCATGGGTTATATCGATCTTCAAATGACCTGAAACTATCGGTTTAATCTATATATCAGTCATCAACATCTTTTGCTTGCTATCCTATACCTATTCCTGGCTCATTTTCATATCGTAGCAGTTCCTGAACGGAACTGACGACATGCACGACACAGCAGAATATTTAGGAATTTTTCCTTCGCTTTCTCGGTTAATTATTGATATTTCGTTTGCTCTATTTTTTACAATAAATTTATTGTTAGTTGAACAAATATTCCAGCATGCAAGGAAAGAGAAAATTTAGTTCGAAAAAATTTCCGCTTTTGAGGGTTGACTTCACCACTGATCAAAAATTAGGAAAGACGTAATTTATTTCCCGCGAAAGATTAAAGCTAAAAACATGGAGTTTTCCCCTTTTTTAATTTGAAATAGTCATCGGAACCCATGCCAGTGAACTGAAATAGTTTTGCATCACTTATTAAAAAGGGAAAGAAACAAAAGCAAGTATTTTAAATAGGGCGTCGAATCAGTGAGTTATTTTCGCCAACTAAAAAGACACCCCTTATTTTAGCGAGGCAAAAAGCACTGCTGATCCGTTGATCGTTAGAATACTATAAGTCAATTTGATAGTGTATTGAAAGTACGTCATGGTCGGCCCGATAGACTGCAATTGCCATAACTTGAACAGTCAAAATTGACAACTGAGTATAATAACGTGGAGAGTTTCAAATGAACTGCTTGGAAAGCCGGTACTATTGGCAGTGGCCTTTGAACAAATACAATACAATAGCAGGTGCTCTTTGATTTAAAAAAAAAAAAACTCCATCGAAGACCTGGACGAGAGTGGAGGAGCTACGGTGGGTAGGCTATAAGGACAATAAATAATAGTACAGAACTTATGCGTTTATTGGCTAAGCGGTTTCCAAGGAAAACACGCCCCGTGACCGATCTCGAGCCACGAGAGAAACTGTGATGATGATGATGACTTTGGGGAGCATGGGAAGATTATTAAGAAACGATGATATCGTTCATGAAATTACAGTCTTTCAGGAAAATAAGTTTAGAAGAACTGGAATCAGCCTCGGGGTTATATTATAGAACATCAATGATGAGGTGAAGACGTTCAAAGTTTTTGTCATCTTAGAGCTGCATTGGGAATACTCCAGCATTTCTAGAGAACTCGAGTTCTCTATTGCTTTAGGGTTTCGATTTTTGCAGAATATTCATGTGTTTCATTGAAGGTCCGTGGAATTTTAAAATATTTATATTGTTGAAGTTGAGCATTCTTTACTTTACAGTTGGTATTTGGGAATAATTTAGACTGGTACGAGCCCTGCTACAACCAAAGAGAACAGCTGTAATTTGTAACTCGAAGTAATTTAAAATTTGCCAGCCAGTGAATCTCTTGAATTCGGATGTGAATGGATCGAATCAGACACGCTTTCCTAATAAGGTTCATGCGGATGAAAAACACTATTATGATTGCGGGATATATATATATATATATATATATATATATATATATATATATATATTCCAATAAGCTTCAAAGATATCTATCGTAAGAAGAATAAGAAGATATCATGTAGCTAAAAGCTAGTGTGAGCTGCGTCGGTGTTCCTGATGAAACAGTAGTGATCAAGGGTAAATTTAACACCGTAAAGAGATGAAAAAAACTTACTGACGTTAAAAGGCCAAGGACTAGCGTCCGAAACGTCAGTAAGTTTTTTCATCTCTTCACGTTGTTAAATTTACCCTTTTATCAATACTTATCATAAGAAGAATTGGGCTTACTACGTACGTTACACCAGTAGTAACACCATTAACGGTAGCTAGTGCCGGCAAAGGCCTCACGCTGCACCTTTTGTCTCGGGTTTGGACTTGGCAACATGATTTGAGAAGAGTTTTTAAGGCTCAGGTCAGACATCGAACTTCGCGTTAGCCGAACCTAACTGAAACAATGGATAACAAGGCGGTCTTCTTTGATGTCATTATTATTTGAAGTTCGACGTTTGACATGAGCAAGGTCTCTCGTTTTTTATTTATTCGCCGAGCGAGGTTTATTCTTGGGTTTTCTTTCCTCAGCAAAGCCCGACTAGCCTGTGTTCGATCAGCTGGTATGATTTCTCCCTGCAGAACGCAGCCTAAGCCTAACACGATATGCTAAATTTTCAAATCAATTTTCCGGGAATTGCTGTGCTCTGACTTTGATCAACCAAGAGGTTGTTTCAGGGGTCGATAAGATACGAGAGGAATATTGTATTATACATGAAAATTTTCAAGAAAACCTCCGTTTTTTCACTCCCAAAACAAGCGCTGGGTTCTAAGTCAGGGCATAGCTGACTCACAGATACTGCATAGGAAAAGTCGAGACATTCAAGAGCAATAAACCTCTACCCTGCCAGCGGATTGCAGAGGTCTCTGTCTGCCTCTCGTTCTTTGCTTTTAAGTAAGAGTTAGTTACCGAGAACGGAGGTAATAAGCCATATACATCCCGAGGGCCGCAGGCCCTCGGGATGTATATGGCTTATTGCCGACGTTCGAGGTAACTAACAATTTTAGTTATCAATTAAGAAGGTTTTCTATAATATTCTGATGTTAGACTTTTAAGATAATGAAAATAAAAAGAATTTTAAAAAATATTCGTGGTTCAGTTGGAAGTTTAGTACGTATACAAAAGGGGTAAACATTTCCCGCTTTGTTTTTATATTTCCCTTGTTGTCTATAGAGCATGAACAATGTGAGTTGATTATAAAGGGATTTACTAATGCCCTCTAGTCCCTACAGAGGTAATGTGGCACATAGTTTTAATGTTCTGGAAATCTATGATGCTAATTAAACAAAAGTGCAGATGATAATAGAAAACCATAGATTTTAGGGTTTCGTAATCACATGTGGCTGTATGGCAATGGAGTTGAACGAACCGGGCATAGAGATGAAAGAAGCCTTCAAAAATACCAAAGGCCAAGTGTAAGTGTCAAGACAGCGATTTCCAAGAGCTTTGACAGTGGAGGTAACATCTACGGCAAAAAGACCTAATGAAGATCTCGATAATGGCGGCCAGGAAAACAAGAAGAAATGTAGTGAAAAGGATGAGCAAAACCCAGTTTGTAAGAATTATTATTTTAAAAACTGTGTTGTAAACTTTAACACATAAACTATGAGCACTAGCAACGATTTGATAATGTAATGTTTAGAAAACATATCTCTATAGTTTTTTTTTAATGTAAACATTAATTAGATTAGTTCTGTAGAATAGTATTATTCCCCAGATAGTTTACTCGTCAGGCAGCAGGGAAGAGCGGGGCTGATATGAATTAATCTGATTGGCTCATTATAAATTCAAGGTCAATATATAGTTATAAACCGGGTTTATAACTATATATTGACCTTCTATTCATAATGAGCCAATCAGATTAATTCATATCAGCCCCGCTCTTCCCTGCTGCATTTCAATTCCCTCCCCGGGCTTTAAGTTTGTCCATTGTTTATGAGGGTTGTAATAAAAATAAAGCCTTATGAATAACAAAGAAAACCGTGTCAATTGATAACTAATAGGTTTTTCCGACCAGCCTCCCGCTCAGCCGGCAACGGAGGGGAAGAAGAAAAAAATTCTGCTTCCAGAAAATCAACTCGGGCATAACCTTACCTAACCCTCTGCATTCACTACACGGGCAAGAATGGCCTGCAACTGAAATCGCATGCTTTTTTACTTCAAAGAGTTCGTGAAATAGAAATCAATTGATTGACAATTCGACACTTTGATCACGACACAGGCTTCATTCTATCATTTCTATGATTTCATTCAAATTGAATTCCGAGTTCGTTCATTTTTACGGCTTTCACTGATATCCTGAGTAACACTCATTATTTTGTAAGGACTATGAAATTCCCGCTAAAAAAGGAGTAAATGACTTTTCTATTTTTATATTTTGAAGCAGCTTCATGATCCTGTTTTCACGAGAAAAAATTGTTGCCGTAGGACCAAATCACTAAATAACACTACATTTTTGATCTAACGACTTAGTAGGGGGAAATAATATCTTATGTGGATTTTTTTGTGCTGCTTATGAACATCTACCCTGGGGCCCAGAGGTTATTGCATTCTGCATTCTCGCTCCGGCAAAGCGAATAGAACCTCTAGCCAGGGTAATTAACATCGTTTCAGTACAAATTTGCCTTTAATTTTTTGAATTTGTCGCCTTTACTTTTTCTAACATCATCTGACGTGAACATCTGTGTCCTCAGCATGTGTTTTTTATCGAGTAAAAAGGAGAGAGACTGGTATCATCCGTGTCACGTGGCTGTTTGTTAATCGATAACTATGTAGATATTGGTTTACTGTGAGTCCATGTCGACTTTGAACAACAATTACACTTCTGCTCTAGAAAACAGGTAAATAGCCTATCAAATGACTGCATCTTGCTACTGAATTCCACACTACGTTAGACGAATAACTAATCTTCACGTCTGACTTCAAATGGTTGATATCAGAGCGACTGTTGTGATCGTCTTTTATGTTTGTATTTGCTCATGTGTGATGACTTCAAGTCCGACTGACTGACTGACTGACGACTTTAGAGGTTTATTCAGGCTGTGATTTTACTACAGAGCTTTGATATATTCATTCTAATCTTTGACTTTTTAGTTTATTTTACTAACAAAAGAGTTCAGTTTGAAGGTTCGTAAGACAAAGTATGGGTAGAAAATAAACCAATTTCTACAAGTCCGATGGCAAACTACTAAAGACGGCGGAGAATAATAGTTTGGGGAGACTTGACTGAATCAGTAATGGCACGGCTGAATAGCTCGACCTGCTGCCTCAAGATCATTTTAAACATTTTCTTTAGTTTACTACAGGACAATTCAACCCTTTAAAGCGTTGATGTTAATTCTATTGCTTCTTTACCGTGTAGTATAAACTAAGTCGTGTTGTTTTCCGGAAAACGTCACTACAAGCAAAGTCAGTAGAGAATTGAAACTGGTTCTTGTTATTCACTACCTGATTTATTGTTTTGAATATCTTCAAGAGGACTTGTTTTATTTACAATCTGTTCATACCTGACAACGTTTTCTATTTGTAATGTTCTATCATTGTTTTCGAGCTTTCAAGACTTCGGCTACATTTAAACTCAGTCGTCTAAACCTTTACAAAGTCACTATTTCCGCGGGTAGTTTAGAACTAAAAAACGTGTTGCTTGTTTTAGAATGAATTGGACCGTTTTCTATCTGAAGGTCGTCAGTGTCCGTTCCGCTGCGATTCTTAAATTGTCAGTTTACGCGATTCGTTTTCGAATCTATAGCAAAGTGAGGCGTAAAGCTCCCTGCCTCACATGATGTAGTATTAATGCCGTGCAAAGCGAACAGACATAGGAGAGCAGAATCGCTCCGATACGAATCCCAATGACATCGCAGCTGTCACACTGTTCGCCAATGATTTTTGAACCAACCAGTCTCACTTTGCATTACAGCTAGACACAGAGTTTTGGAATTTTATGTAAACCCTCGAGAAATTTGTTTAAAGTGTTTTGAATTAACTCTCACAGAAGTATAGCAAAAAAATGCCGGTGTCAATGGTTTTTGTAGCTTAATTCGGTCCCGTTAAGTAAATCGTTTCGCTAGGTGACCTTAACTTTCTGCTATTTGAATTAGTTTCTTCAAAAATTAGTTAGCCAAAGTTACCTCAAAAGGACAACTTTGCCGGTAAAAAGCAAAATGCCGTTTTGATTTTAGAAGCGATTCGGCAATGAGCAAAATAAAAAACTCCACTGAGTAGTGATCAGTGAAGTTCGTCGGTCATCTTCCAGAGAATCTAGAGTAAATTTACTGAGTTTACGGCATTTTGCACTATCGTTTATATTATGGATTATTAATTCCAACTAAAGTTTTCGCTAAATCCAGTTAAATCTCTTTTAAGCTTGAGAAAAAAACTATCGGATTTACCATGGTCCTAAGAATGGAGAAAAGAAAGCTTGTGCATGTATTATTTAGCACGAATGGCATGCTTCGATGGCGTAAAACTAAGCCGTTTTTGGTTGGTTTTCGAACTAAATTGTTCGTGAATGAACTGATCGGAAGTTTCATGCTTTGCTTGACTTCAGCGGCTACTCTAGTGTCTAATATGAGGTAGATTTTTCTCAGTGTGGGCTAATTTGAGAATCAATCCTGTTTTATGACAAGATGACTTAGTTCAGAACCCGATTCTGAACTCTGTTTATCGCATTGATTTTAAAAGTCATTGTAGAGAGTCCTTGTTTTTTTTCTTTTCGTCCAATAATCACTTGAAATTCAGTAGCAAAAGGAATAAACTTGGTTGTTTTTTTTTTTTTTCCTTTTTCGTATCGTATAAGATCTTGAAGTTCCCTGCGTATTTCCATGAGACTTATTATTGTTTTTTTCCCTTCTTATCGCGGGATTGAAACTAGATTGTAAATGTAAAATCATCGACATAGGGATATGTTGCAGACAATGTCGAAGGGAGACTACTGCTTTGAGCCAACGATACGATACTCAACGAGTGAAAAATATATATTAATATAGGCCGCTAGCTGAGCGACCACAGAATCTTGAAGCCTTCATTGGTCCTTTACAGCCCATGCCAGTATGAAAACAGGATTAGAAAATTAATATTTTTTAAAGAGAGTAGATGAAGGTAAAGAATTGCATGTTAAATTTTAATTTGCAATTTTCTCCGTTTTTCCCCAGGAAACTTGGGATCATAAACTTATCAAGACGTTTGTAGCTAAGCTGGAATTTTTTCCGAGGGAATATCTAACTCAAAAACATGCTTCGCTCGATGAAGCTAAAGTCTCTGAACCCTCACATCACTTGTGTACTTTGTGGAGGATATCTCGTGGATGCTACTACCATCATTGAGTGTTTACACTCCTGTAAGTCTTCTCTGGCTAACGTCGTTCCTGAAAAACTTCTAAATAGCAATAATATGGGACGATGTAGTAAACGTTTGGGAGAAGGAGGATTGATTTTAAGCTACAGTTCCCTTGCGATATATTTTGATATATAAATTCAATGAGATCTAACCATGCACGGCACTGTAAACAATCTTAGCTATTCTTGCAGCAGTTTTAAATCGTCTTCGTTATCATATAAACATTCAAATATTTTTTCTATTTCTTAAACCAAACTAGAGAAAGAACTTCGTACATGCAGAACTTCGTTAAAAAATACATCTAGTTCGTGAGCCGGATTTTTCCTTTCAACATAAGTGTTCAAACTACGGGCCCTGTGCTCGAGATGTACTTAGTCGGCTAAATGATCACTATATGAGAGCACAAAAACTTTTTAACATCTACCTAGCTGAGTGCTCAACAATAATACAGAATACGTCTTTCATAAGAAATACAGCCAAATAGAAACCCTTTCTTTTAGCATTCTGAAGTCTTTGATAATTGCAGTCGTAGTCAAATAAACAATACGGATATATGTCAAGATTTAATTTTTTTTTCCGACGACCCAAAATCCTTTATACAGTCAAATATATATTAGCTTAGAAAAACAGGTCTTAACCTGATAAATCTCTCTTTGATTCCGTACAAATAAAGTCTTCTCTGGCCAGACATGCTTCATCTTAACGACACGATACACTTTCTAAATCTGCCGTTTATGCTAATAATGATGAAATGAAGAATAGACATAAATTATTCAAGAGATAAAAACCGAAATCTAATATAAGTGTTTGACGGAAACCATGCACCATATCGTGAATCTAAACTTTTCGACCAAGTTTATTTAAAAATTAAAGAAAAAATTGGCGCTAAGTTCACTAAAAGTACTATCTTTTAGAGTATGTAAAGATAACTTGTGTGTGTGTGTGTTTTAGTTTGCAGGAGCTGTATCGTTCGTTACCTGGAAACCAGTTTTCATTGTCCTGTATGTGACGTAGAAATTCACAAAACAAGGCCATTGCTTCACATCAAGTACGATAACATATTTTGTCTGTCAAATGTAATTTGTTTACAGACGTTTTCTTAGTATACACTCACCATCGAGTTGTTAGAAGTTTTGTATTTACCTCTCATCTTTTGTGGTCTCGGGTTCAGTGGACCAAGTATCACATGAGTAGAGTTTGTTAAGTCTTTCTCTTGATTCGAGGGTCCCCCCTTTGCCAAACCTAACACGCTTAATTCTAATTCGACTTGTGTTGATTTTACCCTGTTAGCCATACCCTGACTTTGATCAGCCCAGAGATTGTTTCAGGGTTCGATCTGTGAGTTAGCCGTGCCCTGACTTAGATCAGCTCAGAATTTGTTTCAGGGTTCGATCTGTGAGTTAGCTGTACCGGCCTGACTTAGATCAGCCCAGAGATTGTTTCAGGGCTCAGTCTGTGAGTTAGCCGTGCCCTGACATTGATCAGCCCAGAGATTGTTTCAGGGCTCATTCTGTGAGTTAGCCGTGCCCTGACATTGATCAGCCCGGAGATGGTTTCAGGGCTCATTCTGTGAGTTAGCCGTGCCCTGACATTGATCAGCCCGGAGATGGTTTCAGGCTATTGATGAAATTTGAAGGTTTGAAGAGTTATTTTCGTGTACATCCACAGGCCTGATCGAGTATTGCAAGACATCGTGTACAAACTGGTTCCTGGTCTGTCTCCTGGTCTGTCTCCTGGTCTGTGTTTTGGTAAGCGGTTAGTAATGATAATAATAATAATATAATAGGATTAACAGTGGATTCCTCAGAGTGGCTCTTCCTCCACTGGATTCCAATTAGAATTTAGAATTTGATTTTTACGGAGGAAGGAAAACCGGAGAACAGAATCAACAAGCAACTCTAAAACACATATGACACGAAGCACCGCGGGACTTGAACACGGGTCGCATTGACTATTGCTCTCGCCGCTACGTCACCCGTGCTTCTCTTAAGGAAAAATGCAAATCCATGCATTATGTTTTATCGTATAGGACACAGTGATAATAAAGAACGGATTACTCCAGGAGAAACAGGCGATACTGCTGAAGTGAAATCCGATCAGAATGGCTGTCCTGACGTGATTGATGACCCTGTCTGTATTCAGCTGGAATACTATGGGTATGCTTTACATTTTCTTTTATGTAGGAACAGCGACTTAATCGTTTTCTCCATTTTTTGTATAATTATGGAATTGCTGTGGTTTTGGCGGGAGAATAGGTGCGCGCGCGCTCGTCGCCCTCGCTCTTCAGGGAGGTTCTCGGACTCTTGTTACGTTACTCAATGTACCATTGATATGAAGTTATGTATAAATATAGAGACCAAATGAAACCTTTTTTATTAATATGACAAATATTTTCTTCTATCTTTTTCCTTTATCAGGCGGAAAAGATTCCAACGCACCGAGAAACAGGTAAGATGAAAAGGTCATGAACGGTCATAGGTCCATGAATGGTCACTAAACCCGTGGAATAGATGTTAGATTATAGAGGCTTTGCACCATCACATGATGGCAGCCATGACAGGGAACATAACAATATAGTCTTTTCCCCCTAAGAAACTGAATTCTTTCTAATGTAAATCACATTAGACCAGATTCAATTGTTCCTGCCCCCTGTCATGGCTGTCATCACGTGATGGTGCAAAGCCTCTATTACTGTCTATTTGACTATTACACGTTGACTAGTGTTTTTTATTTATTTCACGGGTTAATTCCTTCTTTCAATAATATATTTTCCTAGTATTTTAATACATTATTGTACCTTTTATTTTCTGTGCAGATTTTCCCCACACGTTTTTTACGCTGTTCTTCTAAAGTTACCGTTGGCGTTCTGAAGAAATTTCTGTCGATAAAGTTTGGAATCCCACCCACACACCAGGTAGGGTCTTGTCTAACGGTTCATTACCGGATGCAGCTTGTAAACACGTCATTGTCATCCTGTCTTTAAGGAAAATTGTACTGAATAGGCCAAACAAAATCTAGATAATGTCTAATAGAGCTATGATGATTTTACTTGGCCCGTGAAACAAAGTTGTATAAATAGTGACCAACAGTCAAAGTAGAACAAAAGAAAACAATAAAAACAATGGATCGAATTTGTGTCTACTAGAGTGAAGTCACTAAACCCGTGCAATAGATATTGGACTAATACACATTAGTAGACCCTAATTCCATTGTTTTCTTTCGTGTCTATTTGACTAGAGTGAAGTCACTAAACCCGTGCAATATAGATATTGGACTGATACACATTAGTAGACCCCAATTGATTCCATTGTTTTCTTTCGTGTCTATTTGACTAGAGTGAAGTCATTAAACCCGTGCGATAGATATTAGACTAATACACATTAGTAGACCATAATTCCATTGTTTACTTTCGTGTCTATTTGACTAGAGTGGAATCACTAAACCGGTGAAATATATATTAGATTATTAACTTGTTTCTATTTTCAGCCCGAGATTGTTCGATCAGATGAAATTCTTGATAATCACATCACTATGACAGAACTCTCTCGAATCTATGGTCTTTATGCCAAGGTCAGAAACCAAAAACATTAATTATTATAGCTGTAAACGATGACTATTGAAACTTGTCAACTCATTGGTTTACAACTATTTCAAAAGGTTGCATGTTGCATGTTGCATGTTGCCGCATTGTGCCTGTTGCCAAAATATTGCCAGCACAAAAAAAAGATGTGTCAAAAAATAAGCAGACAAAGTTTAGGAAAATTCCAAATTGTTGTGACCCTTGCATTAACATCGCCCATAGTGCATCTTGGCTTGGTATGCCATATGCAACATGCATTATGCGACAAAACCTTCAACAAACGTTTTTGAAATAGCTAGGCTGTTTCCTCGTTTCTTTGATTTCTTGTATCTTTTCTCGAAGGCAAACTGAGCCCCTTTCTTCCCTCTGCAAAATATTTTTGTCATGCATCTTGGTGATTTGACTAACAGCCACTCTATAGCTATAGAAGCGTCAAAACCCCTTTAAAATCTATTTGCACAAAAAAACCTTTTGAAGACATAGGGATTCTCAGGTGGATGTGAACTAACTTTGTCTTTGATTGCAGTCTTGTCTAGACATCCAGTACATATTCTTGCCAAATAAGGAAGACGATGAGTTGAAAACTGAAGGACAAGAAGCCAAGAGAGTCAAAATAGATCATCTACAGCAATACAGACACAATGAACTACAACAACTGCAAAGGAAACGAAAAGGACGTCGGCGAAAACATCAAACAAAAGAAGATCAGCAGTCTGACATGCCGCCGCCAAAACGACGTAAAAGGCGAATGAAAAATGTAGTTCTAACAAAAGCACATCAAGATTCTAACGAAAGGTATTCTTTACCGAACGGAGTCGTGACTGAAGACGTGCTGCGAGAGAAACGACTGTTTTACGGACCAACGACTCAAGGACTTGCGAAAGATTCAAATGAACCAGAGAATAATGACAAGCATCACCAACTAGTACAACAGCTAGACCACCAAGACGTGAATCAGAGAGAACAAAAACAAGACAAGGAAACAACTACAGGATACCAAACAACAAGAGAACTGCAATATGAGAAAGAACAACAGCAAAGTACACCTGAAGACGGACTTTCCGTGATGGAGAAACAACATGGTGATTATGGCTGCTACCAGAACAGAACCGATGAAACAAACTTACAACACGTCGATTATGGCTGCTACCAGACCAGACCCGAACAAACAAACCTACAACACGTTGATCATGGCTGCTACCAGACCAGACCCGAACAAACAAACCTACAACACGGTGATCTTGGCTGCTATCAGAACAGACCCGAACAAACAAACCTACAACACGGTGATCATGGCTGCTACCAGAACAGGCCCGAGCAAACAAACCTACAACAAACACAGAAACATCAATCGAAAGAAAACGAGACAAGACAACACGAGTCTGTATGTGACAAGGCAAAGTTTTACCAACTGAACAAACACTTTGTATCAGTCAAGAATTCAACAGTAGAAACTGAAAGCAATAAGGACAAAGAATCTCTTGAATCATTGAAGATCTCTCCTCCTCCTTTACGAAGTCGTAATATTGACAATATCGATACTAGCTGTGCAGAGACATTTGTTTGTCCTCCACTGTGGAATGGCATTGAATCCACCGCTATTTTGTAGTATTTTTGGACTAACTTTATGTATTTTGAGTTTAATTATGATATTATTGATATAAATTGGTTAAGTTTGGTACAATTATTTCGACTGAAATTATGCCAAATGATGTATATGTTGAATTACAGAAATGACTGAAAAATGCAAAGAAATCCAAAGTATAGAAGATGACAGTTGTAGTAAATTGTTGAACAAATTAAAGGTCAATCGCATCCCTTCTCATCCTCTCCTCTTTACCATTAGAACAGTAATGATAAAAAGGTAAATTATACACCGTGAAAAGATTAAAAAACACCGACGCAGCTCACACTAGTTTTTAGATAGTTATATCATCTTTTTACCATTAGAATGCATTTTTTCAGGGGTTTAAGCTGTTACACGTGACCGATTCACAACGACGATTTTCTGCGATATGCGCGAAAAATCGATTTGCCGTGTGACATGCCACATGTACAAAGAATTTCGGATTCGGCGACGCATTCCAAGTTTTTACCTTTTCGGTTGAATTAGAGAGTTATTCCGCACAAGAGCGCGTTAGATATAAATGGGATCCTATAAATGTACACCTTTGGACCTTAGGAATGTAAATGGGCAAAAACGGCATGCACTCATCGGTCATCTGTTTTGCCAAATTATCTAGATTGTACATCTGTGAATAAAGGTGTCATCGTTTTCATCCCGGCACTGTTAGCTCTGTGCACTTGTCTTATGTTCTACCTCAAGTACAAATATAGTAGAGCGCAGTGGCGGATCCAGGGGGGGGGGGGGGGGGGGTCGAAGGGGTCCACGGAACCCCCCTTGAAGGTTTGATCTTTTAGGTAATAGAAATATGTCATATAAATTTTGCTTAAAAGTATCCATAAGGATAATGTTGAACACGAAATGATAGATATTTAGTTATGATGTTTAATTTACCTTTAAGTTCCGTTACTAGATAGTAAATTAGGTGATTGGAGCCACTTTTTTTGTCAAACATCGACTAAACAAAAGAGAATTATACACAGTTTAAGAAACGGAACCCCCCTTTGAAAATTCCTGGATCCGCCACTGGAGCTAATTGCTATGACAGATGATGGTCGATGCATGCAGTGCGTGTGGTTTTTGCTCATCTGCATCCCTAAGGTCCAAAAATGTACATTTCGATCTCTAACGCTCTTGTGCGGAATAACTCTAAATGGATCTTCTCAAGTATTGTTGTGAAAGAAATAATACTCAAAGGAATGGACACTGTTTGATTTTAACACGTGTTAATTAATTCCCTTGACTATTATTTTTTTAAATTGAAGGAACAGCTGATATCAGTTGAAAAAGAACGATTGAAAAATATGCCGTAAGCTAAAATGACAGCAACCTTTTTAGCTTTGTATGCAAATTGCCCATTTCAGATCACATGACATTCCCTTGGTAATTGTTCTATAGGTTGCTATCAATAGACGTCACTTCCGGTAATAGCTCTTTTTTAATGGCTTGTAGAATCCTGGAGGTTGTTTTGATCTCTTGTTTGCTGGTTTGATGTCGTGAAAATAGTCAAATACAATAGTTTGAGGACTTATTTTGATATGTTTTGACTTAGCAACCACTATTTGCCCCCCAGTCAACCGCTTGTTTGCCCCTCAGTCAACTCCAAAAAGTCACGTGATTGATAGTAAGCAATTTAGAAGAACATGTCAAAATATTTACACATGAAAAAATCAAATCCCAAGAGTGGCATCACATGGTCTGAAATATGCACAACAAACGAAGAGGAAAGAAAAAACCCAGGATTTTAAAATCAAAACATTTTTATTGACTCACATGTCAATTGAATTCTATACTCAATTAAAGAATCGTTGTCGGGTTCAGAAACATAGAACATAGAAGCTGAGACCGAAATGGCACATGGGAAGTATGTTAATTAGATGCAAGCTGTGACCGGCGACCCGTGGCAGCATCCACTGTTTTTAAAACCATGGAGGTTGTTAACGTTGTGCTGAAGGTACTAAAACAGTCATTGACTTGAAGACGTATTTGTTAAAAATGCGAAGCCAAACGGCTCTCAAACGCAGGTCTTCTGATACGCGTTTGGCATTCTAAACCGACTGCATGGATGGCGCAAATGAATAAACTATAATATAATTATGTCATTTCCCATGTGCCATTTCGGTCTCAGCTTTTCTGTTCTATGTTTCTGAACCCGACAACGATTCTTCAATTTAGTGTATACAAATCTATATACAATACTAATTATCTATTCCGACGAGGATATGTACTACCTTGTAGAGACATCTACTTGTTCTTGTTTTGTGTGTAATGGAGGCACGGTGTGATCAGTGTCACTTTCTGGGGTGACAGGACACACAAAAGTGTCCATCTTAATATTGTCATTTTGTTTCACTGATTCAGGAACTGATTCGTTTTTATTTTCCTGCTGAGCATGCGCGTTACTCGATAACGGCTGACCAGCAGTTCCTGCAAGCTGAGGAGTAGAAGATGGTGTGTTGTGAGGCTGATCACTATTTTGTTCGTCTATTGATTTCAAAGCGGTAAGAGAAGTATCTGTGGTTTCTGACAAACCAATCTTCTTACATATTCTTCCTATTCGTCTTTGACGTTTTCGTTTTATCGGTGCAATACTCGTGCCATCGTTGCTTGAGATAGATTTCTGTTTTCTCCTTCGTCTTTTTTTGATCTTTATCACAGGGATTCGTTTAGGCAGTTCTTCTATTTGAGTGTCAATCTTTTTATCGATAATGATGTACTGTAGATCGATGAAGGTCTGCCAACACGATGCAAGGGAACACAATGAGTCAATCAAGCGGTAGCTCATAAATATTATGAAACATTATTAAGATATAACGCGCTCTCTGATTGGCTACCGTAGTTATATCAAAGTACAGAGACACAATTGCAAAAAACCCTTAAGATATATTTTAGAGCACCATTAAAGAAAGGTCGCTTGAGTGTGTCTGCAATGTAAAATAAACAATCTGGAAGCCATAGAGCGTTAAGTTCGAAAAGCAAGAGACTGAAGCTAACGGCTACGCCTCGTGTTCCAATATTGCTTCTCTAGTTTTTTACAGCTTCCAGCGTGTTAATATCACAGTAAAGACATAAGCGCAAACGTTTTATATTACTTAGGTAACACAATTTGATATAGTTTGACCCCAGCAACTGGTATGATAGACTGTTTCCCTTCGCTACTGAAAACACGAGGAGGAAAATTTGTTGTCTCCCCGATTAGTAAAGATGTGTGCTGACCTAGAAACCCTGAGAATATATTATTATTATCATCATCATCATCATCATCATCATCATTATTAAAGATGTGTTTTACCTTGGTATGTAATCCATATATTCTCCAGAGTTCTTTCATCGTCAGGTGATCACTCAGTATTTCATCACAGCGTACGATCTCAACCTTCATAAACGATTAGTCATTTAGCCACACATTTTTGAAACATATAGTAATACCTTACGACGTCAGTAACGGGCTGCCTGTCGAAACAGCTAGGTCAGATTGAAATAAAAGCCTTGCCTCAATAGAGGGTCCTGAAGGGGTAAGATGGGAGCTGGGATTTGCCTTTTTTTGGCTGGGAAAATGGGACTTTATGCACTGGGAATGGGATTGATATTTAAGCAAAACATAGGGATTTGGTTAAAATGGGGGCTAGGAAATGGGATAAGGACCCCCCTTCTTCTGGAGGCTCTCGATGCCGGACTACAAGGGCCACGGGACTCTTCATTCAAGACCTTGCCCGATTGTTTGAACCTTTGATGTGTAGTGCAAGCACTTTTAGACCCCTTGTAGCACGTCGGAATGCAGCTCAATTTGGAGGGAATAACAATAGGTTTCCAACTCTCATTGAAATTCTTTTGTTTTGTCCTCCAAATTAAGCTGCTTTGACATCATATCTTGATGCTAATGTTTTTCCATTTCAGACCACGTGTCATTCTCTTGAGAATAAGATTCTTTGTTTGAGTTTGGTATCCATATTCATGCGTCTTTTCATACGCAGTCGTTGATCAATAAATGATACTACTTCTAGGGAATGACTACGGAGTTCGATTGACACGTGGTCATACATGGGAAAACATTAAGGCACAATTATATTAAGTACTCGAGTTATAGAATACGACTTAACACTAGAAAAACTTACAGAATGCGTATCTTGTGGGATGCCGAATTTCATGGTAACGAATTTCTTGAGTAAATCGACGGGCAGCTTTGATGAACAGCGCAGATAACGTGTTGGGAATATCTGGAAAGGGAATACGAATACTTGTAATAGACCCCTGGCAGCACGTGGGAATGCAGCACAATTTGGAGGACATAACAATAGATTTCTCGAAACAATTCTCAGGAAATATAAATTCTTTTGTTTCGTCCTCCTAATTAAACTCCTTTGACGTCACATGCAAGGGGTTGCACCATCACGTGACGGCAGCTATGTTAGATGGCGGGAAAAGTGATACGAGTGAAAAACGTCTGCGCATGCTCTGAATCCGTATGCAAATTAGTCAAAACATATGTAAATTTGGCTTTCAAACATGCCTTATAAATTGGACTTCACAAAATGCCAAAACTTAGTGTCCATGCTTGAAACTTAAGACTAATTCTTTTATATTGTGTTTGTTAATACAGTATCTAGGTCTGACAAAAGTATACTCTCGAACTTTTTTGTATACTTGGAGAAAACAAACATTTATTTTCTCACTCAAACTCTTCAAAATTCTTAGAAAACGTGCTGAAGTGCACGCATACGCAAACGTTTTTCCTGGTGTCGGGAAAAGTACAATCGTTTTACATGAGAAATAATTAAATTCCCGAGATTAAACGGATTTAATGAGTAATAGATTTGGCAGTGGCACTGAAGGCATGGAATGATGGTATATTGCATAGTAGATTTATAAATAATATTACATCTCAACCACTGGGTCTAACGTTTTGAGGAAGGAAGACCTTGATAGCTCTAGTTGAGATAGTGAGTATGGACTGACTTTATTTGGCCGGTGAAAAAATATTATTATAAAATAACTGTTATGAATCTCGAGTTCTGATTGGTTGGGAGCGCGTGCTTTCTGAGAGCACACAGCACGCGCGTGCACTTTTAGTAGCGTCATTCCTATCTAAAATAACGGTTATTGTTATTTGTATTTTATAAAAGAAATAAAAAACTTGCTTGCTGTGCTGTGTGGAGTTATAATGCACTTGGAGATTGGCAGAACACTCGAGAAGTGTCGAGTGTCCTAACACTTCTCGAGGGTTCTGCCAACCCCCGCGTGCTTTATGACTGCACGCAGCACGCGCGCGCGTTTTCTATTTCTTCAGTATAATACTTAGTAAAAGCGGAAAGCAATTCCATTGTTTTCTTCTGTTTTAGAGTTAAGGCATTAACAGTCAATCTAAGAAAACTGTGAACACCTAAAATATGTCTGGAATGTTAAACATCATGTTCTGACCAATCACATGCGACAGTTAATTAGAAATGAATTCATTCTCGCATGTGATTGGTCAGAACAGGATGTTTAACATTCTAGA
The DNA here is from genome assembly GCF_029948245.1 of Actinia tenebrosa. Classification (NCBI taxonomy): domain Eukaryota; kingdom Metazoa; phylum Cnidaria; class Anthozoa; order Actiniaria; family Actiniidae; genus Actinia; species Actinia tenebrosa. The sequence goes on from NW_028292581.1 coordinate 19,661,499, forward strand.
CATATTTTAGGTGTTCACAGGTTTCTTAGTTTGACTGTAACCCGTGAAATAAGAACAGTGTTAGCTAGTCAACGTGTAATAAACAAATAGACACATTTAGACACACATAGACATTTAATTAATGACTTCACTCTAGTTCAAGGGCCAATTGAAATCGCTCTAAAAGATACAGTCAATTCAAAAAACGTTGTCGTCGACCGGCTCAAGCCTACGCGACTGGACCGAAGGAAATATGGGTGAAATTCACTGAAGCGGTTAAATATTCGTTCTGAATTAATTGTTCCCGCTAGTAGTAAAGATAATAATGGCGAGAAACAATTCAATCCGTCAAATGCATGTCTTCGGGTTTAGGGAAAGATAAATAAAGTAGTTATGATTCAGTTCACAATTCCGAAAATATGAAGGCATTAAAAAAACGTCTTCTTCAACGCTTCCCGCTCGCCTACGAAGGTTCGTGCTGTAAACAAGGCATAACTAGTCAGATAAAATTATGGAGTCAACTCGGCTTCAATGATTACTACCCAGAGTTCCTTTCGCCAAACGACAACGTTTTTTGAATTGACTGTATATGATAAGGCCCTGGTTAAACGAGGAAACATGTTTCCAGAAACATGTTTACCGCTCGCATGTTTCCTCGATGTTTCCCAGTTTAGCCACATGTGAAACATTGCTGCGTGCAACAAATTTTGCTTCCAAGACGCAAAAAATGTTTTGGCTGTGCGGCAGAAAGATTTCATGTTTCCAAGACGCATGGAGACATTGTTTCCCGATGTTTCCTGACAGTTTTGCCACCTTAGGAAGCATTTAGGGAAACATGTTCCGTCGTTTAGCCAGGGCCTAAGCGTGCTTACCTGTTTCTCGTCCCTGTTTCTCTTGCGCCTTAAACAAAAAAATACTTGTTGCAGATGGAGTTTCGTGAAACAAGAGTCACTTATCAAGATAACTTGATTTGACGAAATTGGGAAAAAGAAACTTAGAAAAAAGAGAAGAGAAGAGGAGAGAAGAGGAAAAAGGAATGAGACATCACATCTCAAAGTCTTTTGACTTTTCAAAATTTTACAGTTCAACTTATGAGCAGTGATAAAGTACAACACTTACCCATGAAATTCGAGTGTAATGCACACTGGGTCATCTATCACATCTGACCCTTTCTTTTGATCTCTACTCTCTTCTTCGTATGTTTCTTGTTCAACTACTTCTCCTCTGCGCTCTGAAATGACAAAAGAAATATGGTACTACAAAAAAAAAGGGGCTTGCAAAACGTCAAAAGATGCAGAGAAATGCTCTTTTGTGCCGACTCTACGAGGCTAGTAGTTAACGTGCCCACCAGCAACACGGCGTTCAGGTTGATTACTTGTAGTTATCTGCATCATTATTTGATGTTTCATCCAATCGCTAGTTTTCTTTTTTTGTTTTGTACACTGCACTAGTTTACGGGGCTCTAACAAAGTGATCATAAATTCTGATTTGAGGTGCTGTATGTTTTAATTGTTTATGACAACTTTAGAAGCTCAAAAATACTTCGTCAAAGCCTATAAAACCAGAGTAGTAAGCTGTCTAAACAACGTGTAGCGGAGAATGAAAAGGCATTTGTTGGATAAACATTTTGAATGGGATACGAAACGAAAAGTGAACTTTACCTTTTTCTACTTTTTCAAATTCTTCTTCGAACTTTTTACGGCGATGAACCTCGTCTGAAATTACAAAAAAAGTCAGGAAACAAAGAAATTATAAGAAAGACAAAATATATTAATTCGCGAAAAATAGAATGCAAAAGAAGCTAGAAACTAGAAAAAAAAAAAAAAAAAAAAAAAAAAAAAAAAACGAAAGAAATGAACGAAAAAAAGGGGGGAAAATAAAACAAAAATAAAGAAAAGAAGAATTGGAAAGCAAAACTAACGAAACCATGAATCCGAAATGACCGAAAATATGGAGAGGATAAAAATGAGTATGGAGTTTAAAATTAGTAACGTTCATTTCCTCTTACCATGATACAAGCCTGGCACAAGTTTGTAGACAACATCTTGAAGAACGCGATCAGGTCTGTAGAAAGAATACATTAATCATCAACTACTAGAACATACGGCGGTCGGGTATTGTTTAACTTATATATCTTGACCGCATTCTTCATCCGAAGTCTAAAAGAGGCAATCATAAAGGTTTTTCGACACAAATATTTTTTCTTTAAAAAAAAAAAAAAAAAAAAAAAAAACAACGCATTTTGGGTGCTGCGGGATCGATTCTCGAATGACCCCCTCAGTATGTGAGTTGAGTCTGTTTGATGTGTTGTTCTCTCCTGTGCCGCGAAGGGTTTTCTCTGGGTTTCCCGATATTCCTCCGTTCGTAAAAATCAACATACATGAATGGCATATTTGAGTGTTGTGTGTTATAGATATATAGTGAATGTAGTGTGAAGGTGTTGAGCGAACTTGAACTGACAACAAGCCCCTTACGCGGAGTGATGGTTGTAACACGTACCTGATGTTAAGAAACGGTCTTGTTTTATGGATTTCTGTTTCACACACAGGACAATGAAAGCTTCTTCTCTCGAGCCAACAGATAATACAACTTCTGCAGACTATCAATAAAGTAGAGCATGAAAGAGTTAAACTTTCGATCCTCGATGGATGGCTAGACACTTACATAGAGATTTTCTTATAGAAACATTTACATCTTAAGGCCGGTTTAGACGGCAACTATTGTACATATACAACACGCTCGCGACATCCTACAACTCGAGTCGTAGCGTGTAAATCACGCCTACAACTCGCCTACGACAGACGCAAGCGTGTTGTATATATACGATAGTTGTAGGCGAAAATCGTACCGTATAAACCGGCCTTTAGAAAACCATTTTCTCCTATTTATTTTGATTTTCTCGAGCGCCTTCTGGCGTTGAATTTTCTTATGAAACTTTGCTCGACATTCTTTTCTTTTCGGCGAAGTGGCGATCCGGATTTCGATTCCCGGGCTCGGTGTCGTCTGTGAGTATAGAGTTGCTTGTTAATTCTCTCCTGTGCTTCGAGGGTTTTTCTCCAGGTTCTCCGGTTTTTCTCCCTCAAAAATAAACTTCTAAATTCCAACTGGAATTTATGATCAGTATATGAAATCAAGAGCCGCTGTGTCGGGAAATGCCACTTTTACATATATTTTATTTGTTTTCGTTTATTCTTTATATGCCGTATTTTTCACAACTAACATTCACGATCAACTAAGAATCGATTTTCGATTGCATGACTTTTGATCAGCCATGCCATAGATTACATTCATCTGATTAAGTCAATCAGTAAGGAAAAAAATCGTTGTCGCTCTCTTAAGCCAAAGATTTCAATTTGGTAAACGCTTGACCTAAACCTTTGAGAGCTGAAGTTACTATGATTTTGTTCAACACTTAATTTTTCTCGCCAAATTTTGAAAAAAATAAAAAAAACCGTATATTTCCATCTACTTGACTTATTCTTGAAGCTGTACACAAATAAAAATACGCCAGAAAATACTCGATTTGTATAGTTTTGTGTAAACAGCGATATACATATTTGTCAGAATCCGATTTATATAAACGCGAACCAGGATTATATATATTTTATCGCTAGATATACAGAAGTACTTTTGCACCGACAAAAAGTTGAACTATAGAAACTAGAAACTTCAATATTACGTAAAGTTTAACTCGAACAATACGACGATGACAAAGAAGAAGACGAGATTTTATTTGTACGGAATCAAAGAGAGATTTATCAGGTTAAGACCTGTTTTTCTAAGCTAATATATATTTGACTGTATAAAGGTTTTGGGTCGTCGAAACAAAAAATGAAATCTTGACATATATCCGTATCGTTTATTTGACTACGACTGCAATCATCAAAGACTTCAGAATGCTAAAAGAACTTGGTTTCTTTTTGGCTGTATTTCTTATGAAAGACGTATTCTGTATTATTGTTGAGCACTCAGCTAGGTAGATGTTAAAACGTTTTTGTGCTCTCATATAGTGATCATTTAGCACTAAGTACATCTCGAGCACAGGGCCGTAGTTTCAGAACACTTATGTTGAAAGGAAAAATCCGGCTCACGAACTAGATGTATTTTTTAACGAAGTTCTGCACGTACGAAGTTCTTTCTCTAGTTTGGTTTAAGAAATAGAAAAAATATTTGAATGTTTATATGATAACGAAGACGATTTACGATTTAAAACTGCTGCAAGAATAGCTAATAAGGTTGTTTACAGTGCCGTGCATGGTTAGATCTCATTGAATTTATACATCAAAATATATCGCAAGGAACTGTAGCTTAAAATCAATCCTCCTTCTCCCAAAAGTTTACTACATCGTCACATATTATTGCTATTTAGAAGTTTTTCAGGAACGACGTTAGCCAGAGAAGACTTACAGGAGTGTAAACACTCAATGATGGTAGTAGCATCCACGAGATATCCTCCACACAGTACACAAGTGATGTGAGGGTTCAGAGACTTTAACTTCATCGAGCGAAGCATCGTAACTCGAGATATCCTGTAAAATGGAAAAAATACAAGCTAAAACAGCATAGGCATTAGTCATAATAATGACAGAATAATATGATTATTGGCTCTTTTTTTATAAAATATAGAACGTTCTTGTGTAGGATAATTACGGCGAATTATGAAGCTGAGTACTTAGTCGTAGGACTAAAGAAAATACTCATTTGAAAAATTGCTTATATTCTTTTAAATCAGACTTATTTCGATAAAAATGATGATTATCCGAGACAGTCGGTTCCAATAATTTTTCACATATCTTTGTTTTTAATCCTTTCTTTAGCGAAAATTTGCTCCTTTTTACCCCGGATTTTTTCATCGACTTGTTAACTGGTTCATTCCTCTTCAAAATACCGTTCTTTATTTGATTTTGGTAATACAAGACTTTATTTTTACTTGTATCAAACCTCGAAGGATCCATGATCGTTAAGTTCCAGTAGCTGCTTCAAGCGAGTGAAGTAATACAACTCCTTGCTAAAATTTATACCTTAGTGAATATTGTCACGGCAATGGCATTTATTTCAAACAATTTATAGAATTCGATTCAAAGTTTTATTGTAGATTGTATTTGTTTTAAAAGAATCTTAGAAAAGGAAGAGAAAATTGTAAATGCTTGACCAAATTGGTAAAATTTTGCCTTAAACGTGGGTGTTGAATCTAGTGAATATTCTGGTTCGACACTTGAGCTAGTCAGAAATTGCTTGCTCAAAATAAGGACTACTGATCATTCGGGAAAACTTCGAATTTACTTCAAGAGGTTTATTAGCTAGAAATTTTCAGTTTTTCCCAGTTTAAGAAAAGGAATTTTGAGCAGTGGTTATTGAGTTTAACAGAAGCTTTCGCAGTAATAGTGAAACTGTACAAGTCTAATGGTTTCCCGGCCTGATGTCTGTCTTGTCATGGTTGAGAAGTTAATATCGATTTCACAGACCCGGCCAAGAAAACTTCCATTTTTAAAGACAAAATTAAAGTTACGTTCTAATATTAATAATAGTTAGATACAGGATGATTTACTTAGCTTTCCTGTGAAATTTGGGGTAAAAAACGAACGATCTTGGTATGTTTTGCAACAAGAGAAGTTGGCCAATAATACCAGACTGACAGGGTGCATAACGAAACGAAAACAGTAAACCAGCCATAAAATATTCACCCAAAATCAGCCGACGATTACCACTCAAAATAACAAGATTTTGATAAAATAATAAAACAGGTATCGAGATAAAGTCTTCTTCTAACGTATTACAAGAAACAGAATTGAAATCAGGCAAGTTTCAAGGATATTTTACCTTTTTCTGTGAGTCGACTAACCTTGTTGAAGATGGAGCCGGAATTTATATGAGAACACGTTGCCATTGACTTGGAGATCACGTGACCTGACCTGTACCAGTCTCCCTAGGGTTTGTCACAAATATTTTTCTTTACATTTTTTGGTGATTTTTTGTGGTTTTAATTCTGTCTTTGTTTGCAGCTTTTAAAATGTGTTTAACCATTTTATCATATTTTCTAAATGGAAAATATGTTAAAATGGAACATATATATGTGTGCGAAAAAACTGAAACGGTGACAGAATTTAAAGTGTACTTCTATAAACTAGACTGTTATAATGATTGTACATGAAAATAAAATCATTTTATCTAGTATATTAGAAGTAGGCTAATTCTGTTACCTTTCCAGGTTTTTTCGACAAAACATGCGAATTAAAGAAATAGTTTTTAGGTAAAGTAATTATTGAAAACAGATAAACCTATCCGTGTCACTGCAGACCTAACTTTCTGGTTTGGTGTGTTGATATTGTTGTTGTTGTTGTTGTTGTTGTTGTTGTTGTTGTTGTAGTAGTAGTAGTAGTAGTAGTAGTAGTAGTAGTAGTAGTAGTAGTAGTAGTAGTATTTTGTAAAATATGTTGTGTATTTGACGATCTCGTCTAAGTCCGCAACTTAACAATAATAATACAATAATACAATAACAAAATAATAACCAATCTGACAAATAAAAAATAAGTAAAATACTAAGACACTAAAAAGGAATGAAATATCTTGATATGAATGTGACGATGAAAAATTCTTTTCTTAAAAGTTATTTTAACCAAAATCTTGTACGGCCCAGCCAAGGCTTGCACTGCAGATTTCTCGGATTTCGTGGATTCCTCCGAAGAGCTCAGTTTATTTTATGGATAAGTATTAGACGAATATAACTATAAACTAAAAGAACTTAATTGCTCATCATAAGTAATTTGTTTATTTCTTTAATCTTCGTATTATATTTGATTTTTAGACGTATATCTCACTACCAGGCTAGGAATAAATCGCGATAGATCAAAACACCATGCATTTGTATACTTAAGCTAGGCAAGCTCTATTCTAGTTAAAATGATTTTTAGGACGTAAAATTGCCAGTAAAAATCGTTCCCTGTTGATTACCAGTGTCAATTATGTTAACAAACAAGAGGTTTGACAGAGACAGGTGATGGGACTGACTACCATGATAATTTACATAACATGAAGAACAAAACATCAATAAATCGTGAGATTCAACCCTAGACATCGCTCAAATAAAACCCATTTAAATCTATCTAACTCCTAAAAGACACTGCTAAAAAATGAATAAAACGTATCATCAATGAATGGCTTTAAAGAACTTGTGATTTGGATACTTCAGTATAAACTCGCAGACTGCATTCGGCTTCAGATTTTACGCCGTTATTCACATATTTATTCCAAGCGTGACTTATTTCGTATATATTAAAAAATACTGGACGAACATACGAGTACCCTTGAGTGTTAATAATAGCTCGTTGCTACCATCCACAATATCATCGTTGTATTAAACAACTGAATCTAAGACAATTCTAACCCAGTTAGGGAGCAAAGAGTTATCAAATCCTAGTGATATAAAATAATAGTTTTAAAATAAAGACTATATATTCAGGGGAAATTTTTGACTAAACTGAAACAAGTTCGTCCAACATTTTGCATTTTTATCGACTCTAATAACTTTCACTTTCTCAGAAAAATAAATAAATAAATTGAAGAAAATGATGCTGTTAGAAGCTGTTGGCTGAGCATAGAAAAAAAATATATAAATATATATAAGTAATATAAGTAATATATAAGTTGATAGTGAATACAGAGTATCCGTAGCCGAGTTGTAGCTTGAGTTGCGCCATAGCTATTAACTATGGCTGAACCTATCTGGGTCAAACTTATGCCCTCTGCTGTAGAATTCTAGATAATAGACTAAAAATATTTAGATATGTAGAAAACTTTTGTAAACGTTTGCATTAAAATCCAACGCGATAATGCGCCTAATATTTCCTTTGTAGAATTCGTAAACTAGCTTCTTTGAAAGAATTCATTGTAATCGGAAGAAGCACTATTCATTTGATTCTGACAATAGTTTTCTCTCAATACCGTTCTACGTTATCAAACCCTGAAAGTCACTTCTGCCATCAAAATCAGGGCAGGGCTAAGGGCTCGTCTTTCACACTAGGTCCATTTTAGATCGATCTGTATGTTGGATAGAACCAAGATCGATCCGAGCTCAGTTTTCGAGAGCGTGTTCATGCTATAAACGACCACAAACATACAAAACAAAACAAAACAAAACAAAAACAAAAAAAAAAAAAAAAAACGAAAACAAAAACAAAAACAAAAAAAAACCACAGGTAGTTTAACCAAAACCGGGTGCCAAAATATCTAGTAGGGATTACATAAAAAATAAATAAAACTAAATTTGCAAATTTAGTTTTACTCGTTCCTCTATGGCTCGTTCTCATATTACGCTTTCTTCCGTGAATTTTCCAACATATTCATAATTGCTTTTAGAAAAAAACTTTCTTGTCGCTCAACGTCTCACCATGTTTCGACATCATTCAGTAGAGTATACTGTATGCTGATGATACTAGTAAGGTGCGATAGTGCAGAATATACACAATATACGTAAGACGTCTATTGACTATGGTGCACTTTCTTTTTAGTTTTCATAAACGCATCCCACATGGAAAGGAGGGAGTATGCGTTCAAAACCATCAGCGTCACAATCACGATTTTTGAGGTTGCTGGTCATAGCAAGGGGTTAATCATCTTTTGCAAGTAAGCTCACGATTGCCGATAGTTGGTGAAGTTTTTCTTTACAAGTCGGTGTAGAAATTCAAGTCCAAGATCTGAGATTCACAGTTCAAGATTCAAGGCTCAAGATTCTCAAGACTCAAGAATCAAGATTTCTGAAGTCAAGAGCTGGAGTTGTATCCTCCTCCCCCTGTTGGATTATTCCCTAGGTTTGTCCTACTTCGACAACCTAGGAATATTTCCTTCAAGGGCACTGATTATTAATATTTTTGGTATATTATTTTTTGGTCAAATATGTTCTCTGTACATAGGCCAAATACATTAGAATTAGGGCTTCCACGTCAATTACAGAAGCTTAGACAGCCGGTCACTAGGGATGAAATTATTGCGGCCATTGGAAAAGTTCTTGGAAACGAATTGCGTACTGCCATAAAATGTGTCCAGGTGTCTAATACAGGTTATTCTTGTAGAGTAACGTTTAAGGAGGAATCTCATAGACAAAGGGAACAGTTATTTACGAAAGGAATCTATATTAGGGGCTGTTTTTGCTTTTTCAATGGGGTTGAATCACCTCAACAAGTTGTGACGGTTTCAAACCTCCCTTGTGAGGTGGAGGATGACGACATCAAGGAATACTTTGAAAAATATGGGAGCGTAAATCAAGTGGGGAGAAATTTAGACAAATTTGGCTTTGAAACTGGAGATAGACGGCTTTTTGTGACATTAAATGAGCATACTCCTACGAGTGTTCTTTTGGACCCGTTTATTGCTCATATTAGATACCGTAGTCAGCCATTATGTTGTTTCTCATGCAACTGGTGGGGACATTCAAATACAAGATGTCCCCTAAAAGGTGTCTGCAACCGCTGTGGTGCGCAAGGTCACCATTCTTATGCTTGCTCGAAGGATCTTATTGAACCCCCTCGTTACGCTATAGATCGTCCTGAAGGACAGGACTTTCCGCAACATCCTGCTCTTTCTCTCCCAGAGGAGTCTCAAGAGTTGACAGAAAATATATCTCAGTCAGGTGTGATCACTGAAGTTGTACAGGAACCTACAGATTTGCGTTCTTCTTTGCAAAAGGATTCCTCCTCAGAAGTTATTTCTTCGCAACCGCTTTTTCCTAATCCTCCTTCTCAGGATTCTCTTCAAAATGTTGAAGTACTATCTCTGTCATGTGATTCTAACTCTTCAATTTCCTTGGGAACATCTTTGTCCTCTGCTTCATTTAGTCATATGGTCAAACAAAACACGACGAAGGAAAAACCTGCTGAAGGGATGGACATTTGCTTTACTAATTTACGTAACCTCAAAAGATCTGTGGATCCAAAGGAGGTTATTACTCAACGTTCTAAAAAAAAACCCTAATTTTTCTTGCGTATTTATATAGTTATCTATATTTCTAATCATATATTGAAGGATTTGTATTGAAGTATGAATTGTTTACGTAATGTCATTTGTTATATGAATAATGTTACAAATAATGTTATGATTATTGAAAATGTTGAAATTGATGGTTTATTAATAAGCAGTTATTCAGAATATTGAAACTATCATAAATACTTGTTGATTTTTGTTTAAAATGAGGGCTCTCACTATAAACATAAATGGTCTGCGAGAGTATGTGAAAAGAACAACATTTATTTTTTGGCTGTCTTCCTTATCTCGCCCGCCTGATATTGTGAGCATCCAAGAAACTCACTGTATTTCACAACAAGAACTCAATAATTGGTTTGATAATTCTCCTTATCTAACTTTTGGAGATTTCAACACAAAGCATTCTGGTGGTACTGCAATTTTGTTAAAGCGTGCCTCTCCCTTTTCTGTACTTAAACAGTACTCGGGTATCAATGGCCGCTTCACTTATTTAGATGTCCAATATGACTCTTGCAAAGTTTCTATCGTCTCCCTGTATGCTCCCAATCACAATCCTGAAAGAGATAGGTTTTTGACACAAGTAAATAATAGGCTTGATCCTACGTCTGACATTCTCCTCTTAGGGGATTTCAATACGGTTTTTACACCTATTCTGGATCGTCGATCCTTTAATTCTGTACTACCTGCTAGTTATGACAGTGTTACTGTCCTTCCCATCTTATTCCATGAAAATCGCTTGATTGACATTTGGAGGCACTGTCATCCTAGAACCCAAGAATTTACTTATATCAGTACTAATGGCATGGCTGCGTCCCGCATTGATATGATCGGACTTCCATTGCGTTTTGTTCCTCATGTTTCTGAGTGCAGTATTTTACCTTGTCCGCATTCTGATCACTCTGCTGTTTTCCTTGATTTCATATTGCCTGAAGTTCCACCCAGAGGCCCTTATTTTTGGAAACTCAATGTTAGTATTTTGGATAATGATGCATACGTGCACTGTTATTTTTTAGGAGTTGATATAACTCCAAAAGTGGAGTAGAAAAAAAAGGTACAGGATAACTCCTTTTTTGGAGTAACTTTAACTCCACTGATTTAACTCCCTTCCAAGAGTAAAATTTACTCCCATGAATAGTAACGTTTACTCCCATGAAAGAGTGACTTCTACTCTACATGGGAGTTGTTTTGAACCCCCTAACAGAGTCAAATTTATCCTTTCGGAGTTGTTATAACCCCCTGTTTGTCACCTTTCAAAGGAGTAAAATTTACACCTTTTCAGGAGTAGATTTTTTCTTACTTTTTAAGCTTCATCAATTCCCACTGTACGTTGAAGAATAATAACACAAATGACTACAAAACTACATTTGGTTAAAAAAATGTTTATTACATATGATAATTTACTAACAATACAGCAATATAGTTACAACCAGTAATGCCGAAATGATAAGTATATTTAATAACAACATTTGATGTCGCCTGCGTTCACTGCATGACACAATCTCTACTCATACTTCTTCATTTTTCAGTAACAGTCAAACCAGCTAATACGTTCCTATCAAGGCTAGAAGATTCAGTCAATTTTTCAGAATCTTATTTCGAGTTTGTTTTGAAACTTGTATTTAATAATACGGGCACAGATGAAAACCGTCTTATGTCTTCACAGATATGCACAAAACCAAAATCATTTCACTGTTGTATAGCTACCAACTCAAACCCATCTGTCGAAGATCATTACAACCGCCAATACAAGTTTCAAAACAAATTCGAATTCAAATTTCTGTCTATATGGTTAATGCCGAGCATGTTTGGCTTCATCGAGCGCCATCGACAAACATGATCATTAACAATCCTCTTAAATCTTTTCATTCTTTAACCATCGGTCCCTTTTTTCAATGTTCCAGCTGTGTCGTATATATTTTTCTACCGTATATATCAGTATTTCTTGAAGGAATACAAATCTTGGAAGACAGTTTCGTTTCGAATTTACCTCATCGTCAACAAGCTTGGTGAGGTGCGAGCCTCGTGCTTTACTCCGGCAGAAACCAAAGGATCATACAATAATTCAGCACCCATAACCTACGAGAGGACAAAAAAAGCTTTTATTAATGATTTATCATACTCAGCTATATACAAGGATGCTTAAGCTTAAATAAGAGCATCGCTTTGCAGTTACAGAACACCGAAAGCTTTCAATTTCTATCATTATTAACAAAACAAACTTGTTTAAACTTTCTGATCTAAATAATACGAACAAAATAGTAATTTACCTGCACAATATATTGAATCCTTTGAAAGTAAGTCATCCATTACCACAAAAGTTACTTTTGAAATAACAATTCAATGGGTTTAAGGCTGGTTTTTAACTTCAAAACACCGAGACAAGCACTTTCCAATTCCAAGATTAGTACGTTGCTGCGGGAAATAGTGATACTCTATACCAGGTCATAGTCCAAAAACATCCCTGGCATTGCCGATGTATATAAGATCCACCAATCACGATCAAGAAAATTTGATACAAGCATGTAGTGTGCACGTGGTCTAACGAGTCCAACCTTAATGTCCTGTGTGGTATAAATCTTGTGCGAAGACCTACAAAAATGTTCTCTTTTTAAGAAACATCTGATTCGCAAGCACTTCATCACGAAAGATACACAACACGATTCATAAGATGACGACTCTGGAAGTGTTTGAGTGCTCTAGCGCAAGTGAAGTTGATCTGACGAGCGAGGAGCGCCAAGAACTTTACCATCGGTACGATCGTGCAGAGAATGGACAATTTGACCCACAAAAAAAGCCAAAAAATTGAAAACGGCATATGCTTTTTCCCTTGTGAAACTTAAAGAAAGGAGTCGAGTGCTACAGGCAATTATAGATTTGTGTACGATACGTCAGAGTTAAAATTACTCTAAGGTCGCATTAACGAAAGGAGTTGAAACAACTCCCGTCAATTTAACTCCAAAAATAGAGTCAAACTTACTCTGGTTGTTTCCGTCAAACATGAATTAAAAACAGCATGGTTTATCTTTTTTATCTAAAAATAGGCTTAAATCTACTCCATTATTGATAATGTACTCTTTATAGTAATGTTCAACTGTTCGTCATTTCCAAAGAGTTAAATTTACTCTTGGAGGAATGCATTTTACTCTTGGAAGCGTTAAAATTACTCCCATTGTAGAGTAGATTTAACTCTCTTTCAAGTTACTCCACTCTGTAGAGTAACTTTAACTCTTTTGATAGAGTTATATCAACTCCTGAAAAATAACAGTGTGGAGCTCGTAAGGGACTTATGGAAGTCCTGGCAACCTCAGAAAGAGTCATGTACGTCATTGCTTGTTTGGTGGGATATAGGTAAAAGAAAGATCCAACAAGCCACCACTAGGTTTTGTTCCAAGTTATCTTTCAAACGACGGGCATCCAGGCATTCCTTGGAAGCTCAAGCAAGATCATTAAAAGTTCTGGTAGATGGGGGAGATCTCTCTGTTCTAAATCAATACCATAGTGTACTCAATGAATTAGAATTGTTTGATCGAGAGGCAGCCAAGGCGGCAGAAATAAGAGCTCGTACCAAATGGACTGAAGAGGGTGAGAGATCCACTTCCTTTTTCTTCCGTATGGGAAAGAAGAATAGGGCCAACAAAATGATTGATCTTATTCTAGATAGCAATGATCAATACGTTTCTGATCCTGAGAATTTGAGGCAGGCTTGGTTCTCTTTTTACAAGGGTTTATTTACTTCACAAGAAACTGATGAAACCATTGCAGATGATTTTATTTCTAACTTGGAACGTAGAATTCCTTTAGAAGTGAAAGATGTGTGTGAGGGTCCTTTGACCATGAAGGAATGTCTTGAGGCTCTTGAGGGGATGCCGTCAGGTAAAACGCCTGGTTTTGATGGTCTTCCCAAAGAATTTTATCTAAAGTTTTGGGATCTCATTGGAAAGGACCTGGTAGCTGTACTTAATTATGCCTTTAGGTGTGGTGTACTATCAGTTTCTCAGAGGAGAGGGATTATAACGCTCTCATATAAAAAGGGAGATAGATTTTTGATGAAAAACTGGCGTCCCATCTCCCTATTATGTACAGACTACAAGATAGCTTCAAGATCAATCGCGGGCCGTCTACGAAAAGTGATCGCTTATGTTGTATCTCCTGACCAGACCTGTTCCGTACCTGGCAGATTTATTGGTGAAAACATCAGGCTTCTTCAAGATGCTGTTACATATGGCAAAATAACTGATTCACCTCTGGCCTTATTGTCTTTGGATCAGGAAAAAGCTTTTGACAGGGTGGAATGGTCCTACATGCTCAGAGTCCTTGAAGGCATGGGGTTTGGACCTTCCTTTTGCTCGTGGGTACGCTTGTTCTATACTGGACCTCAGTCTTCGGTATTGGTAAATGGCTTCTTTACACCTTTTATAAATTTATCGAGGGGTGTAAGACAAGGTTGTCCACTGTCAGCGCCCCTTTACGTACTGATTGCCGAATCTTTAGCGTGTCGTATCCGTGCGTCAATCTATTTAAGAGGTTTGGTTCTTCCGCACCCTGATTATGAACCAGCACTTATTTCCCAATACGCTGATGACACGACCCTGTTATGTACAGATGACGATGAAATATCCACTGTCTTCTCCATCTATGAGGAATATGAAAAGGCATCTGGGGCTAAGATTAATAAAGAGAAATCTAAAGGGCTTTGGGCAGGCTCTTGGAGAGGTCGTAGTGATCCTCCCATTGACTTGCAGTGGTCTTCAGACAGTATTCCTTGTCTTGGCACATGTTTAGGAAATGATGATGTCTCTCATCCAAATTGGGATGGTCGCTTAAACAAACTTTCTAGTGTACTAGATTCTTGGAAACATCGTAATCTTTCCTATTCTGGTAAGGCTCTTGTCCTGAATGCACTTGGCATGGCAGGTCTATTGTTTTGTGCCTCAGTACTAGCCATGCCAAACTGGGTCTTGGCGCAAGCTTCCAAGTGTACTTTGGATTTTTTTTGGTCGGGGAAAAAGCATTTGGTGTCACAAAACGTTCTTTTCCAATCCACCACTCAAGGTGGGTTTGGTTTAATTGATATACAATCAAAGGTGCGCGCACTTCATTGTCAGTGGATAAAGCGGTGGGCCCTGTCCCCATCGAAATGGTGTGCTTTCTTCTCCTTTTTTGTGGAGAAAGTATTTGGTGATGATTTACGTTCTGTTCTTTCATATCCTGCATATTATCCTTCTCATTTACTACCGGATTTTTATGCCTCACTTTTAGATGCTTGGGCATACGTCGGTGGCCATTTCTCAGTTCAATTGAAAACTTTTGCTATTCTGCGGTCCTCTGATGGTAGTGCATTGTCTATCTCATCTCTTACTACAAAATCTGTTTATTCAAATATCATTGAAAGGAATGTTATGCTTCCTAATTGCGTTCTGAAATTTCGCCCAATCTTTGGCGAGCTCTATTGGACAGACACATGGTCACAAGTGAACATTATGCCTTTGGATCGTCAAGTTCGTGATCTATCGTGGAAGATTTGCCATGGAGTGCTCTATACCTGTGATCGACTTGTCAAGTTTGGTATGAACATTGCTGATCCTTCATGCTTTTGTGGACATCCTTTGGAAACTCCAGTTCATTTATTCTTTGAATGTAACCTCATGCAAGAACTGTTACTATGGGCTCAGACCTTATTTCTGCGTGTTACTCCCTTGTCGCCATCCCTTCAATCTCGTCATATGCTATTTGGATATGACAATCATGAACGGCAGATTATTCCACCGGTTTTTTCCTATTTTCTTAATCTGTTGAAGTACTTTGTGTGGTTGGCTAGGAATGAGTATTGCTTTGAAGGTACTCTCCCTGTTGCCTCTGTGGTTAAAGCAAAGGTTGTGAAACGACTTAATATCCATCTGCTCTGTTACTCTAAACGTTTGGTTAGTCGAAAATCAAGGCGTTTTTTCAACAGATCCTGGAATGTTTTGGGAAAGTTTTCTCCGGATATTACTGTTATAACCTGGTCAGCCTAAAAATAGTTTTCTTTGTCTTCTTTTCACTTGTACTTGTGTAACGTTTATGCAAGGGAAAACGTTGTGTTCGCTTGAATAACCTATGAAGTGTTTTGATGAGTATAATCCTAGGTAGACCAGGATGATACTCTATATGTAAATGATGTTTTGATTATCTTTTTGTATTAGTGTTTATTGTAGTAATCTGTAGTGTGTAGGTCTACATGGGGGGCGGGGCTCATCACCCCGGCGTGTCTCTGGCGTCCATGTAGGACCCCCCCTTGCTAAAGACCACCATGCTGTTCCTTTTGCACATCTTGGGACACTGGTGCGAAGCTAAAACAAAAAGGGGTTAATCATCTATGGTCTAGGGGCTGACTAACCTCTCCCTTAGGCTTCGGCCGAGCTTCCTGATCAGTCTGTAAATCTTCGGATAGCGGTGTCGGGGTCGAAATCTCCGGCGTAGCCGTAAATGCTTCGCGCTGCCATACGACGGTTCAGCACTCGATGTCTGGAAGTATGATCCTTTTTTTAATAAATCAAAAAGTAAAAATCCACAATCCATGTTTTCATAAAAGATAAGCTTTGAAATAGATCAAATTTACTATGATGCATTTCTTTTTAGTTTTCATAAACGCATCCCACATGGATGGAGGGAGTGAGTTGGCTCAGTTGGTTGAGCATCGGACTTTCGTGTGGGATGTCGTGTTTCAAGTCCCGGCCGGACCAACACTCAGGGTCTTAATATAACTTAGTAGAAGAAATTGCTGCCTTGGTAATCACATCTGTGGCTCAAGTGGCTCGGATGACCACTTTAAAAGGCGGTCCCGTCTCTCCACACTCATCGTTACTAACCAACATCGGAGGGACGTAAAAGGACGTAAAGAAACCCTGGCAGTGACCACCCTCAGTGCCTACACTTCATACCAACCATCTCCCATGCTTGTAAGTTGCATAAAAGCAATCTGTCATTCACAATTCAATGTAAAGCGCCTTTGATCATATTCATATAGAAAGGGCGATATATAAAATATAAATCACCATCACTTTCTTTTAAGTTTTCATAAACGCATCCCACATGGAAAGGAGTGAGTAATGCGTTCAAAACCATCAGCGTGACAATCACGATTTTTGAGTATGCTGGTCATAGCAAGGGGTTAATCATCTACGGTCTAGGGGCCGACTAACCTCTCCCTTAGGCTTCGGCCGAGCTTCCTGGTCAGTCTGTAAATCTTCGGATAGCGGTGTCGGGGTCGAAATCTCCGGCGTAGCCGTAAATGCTTCGCGCTGCCATACGACGGTTCAGCACTCGGTGTCTGGAAGTATGGTCCTTTTTTAATGATCAAAAAGTAAAAATCCCAAAAACATGTTTACAAGCATGTGTGTCTATTATGCCTATATATGCACACTAAATGTCTACTGCCTAGTGTCTATTTGGGTCTATTCTCGATGAGAGGGTCCATTAACACGCATGTCTACATATACAAAATAGACACTCACAATATGCATGTATTTATTGTGTGTTTTCTTTATTATCTCACCTTAGAAGCGGACTATCATTGAGGGGGGAAGGGGGGGGGGGATGCTTAAATCCCCCAAAAAATATAGAGCAAGCACTTCACCTACGAAAAAAACATCGCGCAACCTCTCCTTTCAGTAAAGGAATATCAAGCAACATAAATTCCTGCAAAACCCACTCCCCTCAATTATCTAACTGTCGATCCCTTTCACTAGTTACACTCTTCAAAAGAAAACGATTTAAAAGTCCCGCTCACAAATTGCATCCACGTACATAATTGCTGTTTTAGGCTGGCCAGTTAGCACGATCAGCAGCAGTTCACACAGCTTACATGCGAGCTACTTTACATCGATCCGAGAAGAAACTCTGCTTGATTCATTATTGGATGCCTATTCAGTAGGTCTAGCTCTCTCAGGCTTTACTCACAAAAGTATTTTGAAATGGTGGATATTAACTTTCTTAAGTCCTCACTCACTCATGTCTTGATTCGCCACCGAAGCTATATCGCTAGCGATCATTCGTCCAGTGCAGCTTTAGCGATTATCTTTAAGTTACCAGTAGTGATCGCGACAAATATTCAAATATTAACTCCAGCTAGATAAATCAAAAATCATGGCCCACCAGGCAGCGATTGTTTCTAGTGTAGTCGATTGTTTCATTCTTGGCTGTGTTTGGTATTCTAGGGTCGTTTACTAACCGCTTACCGGAGCTGATGATTTATGATCGAATGCTTTCTTACTGTTCATATTTTTTAGGAACCATTCCGTTCCATCTCGTTACATTTTATTTTATGCCTTGCCACTCTTTTTTATTTTTTGGACCATTAGAATGAGGGAATACGATAAATATTGACAGGTATAAAAGAGGGTACCACAGTACTTAGCAACCACTAATAAGGGGGGATCATAAAGAAATACAGTAAAAACCCGCGAGTAAGAACCTACATTTTTTAGAGTTAGCCTAAACAGGTTCTTGTTTAATGGTAGTTAACACAATTTTAGGCTGTCTAGGTTCTTAAATAGGTTCTTATTTCTGTGTAAAAACAAATAAATGTACTCATGTACTCACACTGTAGACTTACAGTACATTATATTTCACATGCTGACTTGTTGCTGTACAGTTTTTTTTCATAATGCAATACAATTAATATCAACCTTCCATCACTTTACATTTTTATTACATTAAAATTACACAAAGCAAAGAGTAAAGTCAACAGAAAATGGAATAAGAGAAGGAATCCCCTCGCCCCATTATAAGCACTCTTTGATGCTATTTTTAGAATCATCATTTGATCGTTCGTTTTTCTGCACCGCGCACTGCGCGCGCTGTACCTGGTTGGCTCATGTTTTATTGTTTTTCAAAAAACGTGAGCAAAAAACGTGGAGCGCGCGCAGAAAAACGAACGATGGCAAATATAATTCTAAAAATAGCTTCAAACGGTGACTATATGATGGTTACGAGCATAAATACCAGAGATTCCTTCTTTTACTTCATTTTCTCTTGGTAAAGTTCGGTACCTTATTCTAAACGTTTGTGCATCTTATAAGCAATCGGCTCGTACTTTCGATCTGGCCTTATTGACCAACAAAACTGATGAGACCACCGTTCGACTACTATTCTAAGGCCTTGCTATCTTCGTAAATCAATACTAAAGCTTCAGCAATGAATTGATGTCGACCCCTTTTTGCTACCCTCTGGAGATCATTGATTGCAGATCATATTTAGCCGGTCCCCTGTGTTGGCGGGAAATGCTATCTGATAGGTATTGATAACATTTATGAAGTATTAGGCTGGGTATTATCGATAAGACCCAAGGGCAGTCAGGTTAGGATCATATTCATGGCATTTTATGTTCTCAGCTCAGCTGACAATCACTGATATACTTGCCTTCTTCCTTGATCAGGAACGATTAATTTAAAACAAGCTAGACTCCAAATTTCATCCTCGGGAACTGACCCAGGGGTAAAATTCTGTCGCTCCTTTCTAGCTCCCTGAAAAATGCTTTTAAATGCAATCTCAGTGTAACTGATTGTTTCTCTAATCCCTCCGACGTGCTTTCGTCAGTAACTAAGACTCTCAAACAATTCTAAAACTGTGGCAAACGATGAGGTAAACACTGAAACCCAATTCGAAAGAATACTCGATGTTTGTCACTTGTTCATGCAATCACGGTGTAAACTGGTCCCTGTCTAATCCTCTTGACCTGCTTTCATCAGTAAGTAAGACCCTCAAACAAATCTAAAACTGCCGTGGCAAAAGGTGAACATTGAACAGTGAACATATTACTAAAACTCGTAAGTATCCGCAGAGAAGAATATTTGGTGTTCCTTTTCGAACGTCACAAGCTCGTCAATATCAATGTTCATTAGAGATTCTAGATCCGATAAATCACTGATGCATTCTTGTGCAGTTCCAACTGATATAGGACTCAACTCTTCGAACTCCTCGCTTCCACTCGACGATCGACCAGAGTAACTCTCGTGCAACATTTCCCTCAGCTCGTAGATGTACCTTGCAGCCATCCAAATAATATCGGTCTTTGTGGGCTTGACAATTGACTCATCTATTGGAAGGATACTCTTAAGCAGTTCGATACCTTTATTCAAAACTCTTACTCGTTCTCTTTCACGTGCGTTGGCTGCCTTGCGTAGCTTACTAACGCCTGTCAAAGGAGCTGATCGTCGCTTTTTCTTTTTCGTTCTTTCGTTCGCTGCAGTGTCATCTTTCTTTCTGTCTTGCATATTGTTCGGCACCGTGTTGCCACTGACGCTGTTACTCGCACTGTCACTTAGTACGTTCTGCGTTCTGTAGCTCTGGATTCAGTCCTAAGGCGCGTTGGCGTTTGAAAACAATAGATTAAGACCTCTACTTATCAGCTATCTTAAAAGCACAAGAATTACTGACGGTGGACAAGGGTTTGTCTATGATAGCGTTTCGAAAATAGTGTAATACATTTGAGTATTTATCGTAGTAGTTGTATATCATTCTCCAAATTTTCTGATTGAGAAAAGATCTTGCAATAAAGGAGGAAACTTTGGCTTTTTTTGTGGAAAAATTGATGAGTTTGGTGGTACAGATAATCAAATTATCACCAAAATTTTACATACATGTGGGTTTTCACTGTTTAACATCATCTTGAGTTTGTTTTGCTAGGATTAGTCTGACGTATTTGTACAGCGATAAAGATCTGATTCAACGTGGTGAAACCACAACAGAAATAACAGCAGCATCAAAAGTACACTTGAATTTTGGTTCTCATTCCTTTATACTCCTTCAAAAGTTCAAATTTCCACGAACTTGGTTTTGAAAAGTTTTTTTCTCCTAATCTTCAAAAGTTTCTTCAACATCAAGTGTGTCTTCAAACGTTTTTATCCATCGCGTCTAATATACGGTGATAAGTGCTGGGAGAAACAGTTGTAAGTAAACATTTGCAAACGGAAATCAAGTTTAGTCTGATCGAGAACCACGCAACATTTGACTCATCTAGACGATTTTTCCAGAAAATGACTTGATGGTTTTACAATAACAATAAGAATGATTATCAGGACACCACTATTCAAAAATTACAGCCACGTGCCCTCGAAATACATTAGTCTTGACTAGAATCTCGATTTGTGGAAGATAGCCAGAGTAGTTTTGTTTTCTCTTTAACAGGAATAACATTTACACAGCATGGCTATAGTGTCTGTTATCGCCATCATACTTGTATTCGGACTCATTCTCTAGCTATCGCGAAATCGAGGATTTCAGCATACGATAAGGTTGGAATGAAAGCCAAAATGCAAACTGAAACAGAGATTGCGCTCATGAAAATCATTGCTGTCTTTGTTGAATTTACATGTGAGCATAGTAATACTTATTTAGGTCTTTCCTTCTCTTAGTGGGTTTGTTCTGGTTTTCCGGTTTTCGATTCCCGCTCCTTCCGCGAAACCAACTGGCTAGTAAGCTAAATTTCTATCGATATTACCGAGTTACCGCAGTGCCCCGGCTTTGATCAGCTTGCTTTAAGTTGGCGTTGATCAGGCCACTGAGAGTTTATTTCGATTGTGTATGCGGAACTCTAAAAATCACACTTCCATACTGCACTCGATTTTGCCTCGTGCAGCATTTAAACTCACTTTTAAAACGACTATTAGTTTAATGCTCAAGTGTAGGACCCTTTACAGTGTGACTACACCAACCAAGGCCAGCCAGAAAAATTTCCGGCATAGAAATAAGCCAATCACGATTGAGTATTCAAACAATAGGATCTGAACAAATTTATATATTTTTTTCCTTTAAAAGCATATATTTTACTTTTTACATGTGACTATGATCAGGAATACCAAGAAACAGTTTCAAACTCCAGAATTTGTCACCATCATGTTATATCCAGCGTCAATTTAAACGTGATTTGTAAATTTGATTGAAAATTCGTTTCGGTAAGCCTCGGTAGTCGCTCTGTAATAGTCAGAAGATTGGTGAGCATGCAGACTCACTGAGTTACTTTTTCAAATTAGAGTTGCTTTTTTACTCTTTAAAAAAAAGAGAAAGCCAGAACTCTCCCTCAAAAAGACGTTATGCTTACTTATAAAGCATTGCCTGCGAACTGGCGGCGCCGTCCGGCAGTCGCCACTGTTTATCGGTTCCATCGTCGGACTGACCATCATGTACGTAGGAAAGTAAAGTCAGTTGCAGGATGGTTTTCTCCTGTGCTTCGAATGTTTTTAACCGGCGGGTTCTCAAGTTTTTCTCCTCCGTTTTCCATAAAAATCGACTTCTATATAAATATGATCAAATAAATAAATATAAATATGGAATGAAAGCTGCAGTTTCAGTTGTAAGTCATCGGCTATAAGTGCCGTTACCATTTTACAGTAAGGACACTTGAACTATGAACACTTTTTAAAAAATTTTTTTATACATATTGTAAATCAGTCCTTGAGCCAATCGACTGGAAATAAGATTTGTCTTGCTCACTCGGTGTATTTAAACTCAATGCTTCATATTTTATAGGGTTTGAAACAATAGAACAGGTAATGATAACCTAAATAAACTCACAAGTGTTCAAGTGTCCTCACTGTACTAAACAAGGAAGATAACCTAGTGTTTTATTAATTTTGTCGTTAATCTTACAAGGATACTATTAGTTAAACTAGTCTTTTGTTAGTGGTTTTATTTAGTTCCCTTCTGATATTCATTGCGTAAAATATGGCTATGAAAATAAAAAGTGTAGCGCCGATTGCGAACCCAGTTTGCTTCTACCGGGTATTGTGCTGCTATAATATTTTCGCGAAATTCAAAAGCGACTGCAAAAAAAAAAAGTTGCGTTTTTGGTCTTTAAACTATAATATTGATTTGGTTAGCTTAGAAAAAAGTAAATATTAAAATATAATTTTACGATCGTTTCTGACGAAGCTGAATTTCAGGTGCTGCCAGAGCTTTGGGCTCAGTATTCTAAAGCTATTCTAAAGCAGGATAGCATCTACTTGTCGAGTATTTCTTAAAGACTGATGGCTACACTTCTGGCACAATGATTACTGTCTCTCATACTCAAAAACAGGACTCGTGTCGCCTCACGACGCCACTACTGACCAGTTCTAGTTTGCGCTGTGTAAGCTTTGTATTGATTAAGAAAGCAGACACTGAGCTTTTGCTGTCGAAACCAATTGTCGCGGCGGATAATAACTGACAAGGAATTAATTGACCTCTGGAGTATTGAACCCGTAACACAAATGAACACGTCGTTGGGTCTATTACGAACTAATTAGAAGAAAATAGCGGCAATATTAAATGGCAATCCGGGGATGAGTGGCATTAGGAGAAAGGCTTTGTATTAGTGGCAGTGAGGGTCTTAATAAAAGGCATTTTGAGCTGCAGCCTGCCATGTGTGTGAGGTAATGCCAATGCCACCTTGAAGGGTATTATACTCATATATATGTACAGTCTAGTATAAGGTTTAAGTAGTGTTAAGAATGCAGGAAACCGCGAATAAAGCAGTATATAAAACAAGTATTAAAAGGACTCTCAATGAATAATGACAGCCAATTGTCTAAGAGTTAAACGAGTTAAACGGCGCTACGTCGATGACAATAAAACTAAAAACCCCTACATTCAGTGTAGGTTAATTCCCGTCCGAAGTTTGATGCCAAGTTGCATTGATCATCTGCACGGGGATACTTGAAATGAACAACAACCCTTGAGCAATACATACAACAGTCATGGACTCTATGGCTGCTTGCCTTCACAAGCTATCACTACAACGACCATCTTATACTCTTCATCCCTGCTCGCGTAGAAGCAAGTACCACCTCAAAACTCGTTAGCAAACGTACTTTCCGTGCCAGTGTCATCCATACTTGCTTAACGATGGCGTTTTGTCCCGGCCGCGGGCTAAGCGTCAGGGAAAGTCAATCTCTCCACTCGATTCATTAGCCACGTGTTTTTTAACTAAATAATGCTGCTTTTGCTGACTTTACAAAGGTATTTGTTTAAACCTCTGATTATTCCACATATTAAATGTAGCGGTTGGCTTGATGCACGTGGACCCCCCGAGGTGCCCCATAATATGGCCACCTCAAATGAAATCATTCCCAAAAAAACTTGTAGTAAGATTTTTTCTACTTTGCCCAGCTACCGAAGTGTTATATCTTGATTTTTGACTCCTTTTTCTGTCCTTTACCTTTGATTTTCCTACTTGGAGCTGATGAAATTCGCTCCTCCCGAACCGAACTCAATGTAATAAATTGTTCTGTTTTTTTTTTTTTTTTTTTTGGCACTGATTGTTAATGCCATAACTTAGTTTCCTGGGTTAATCGCCGAGATATTTGAACAGTTCATTAGCCAGCCAGTCATATCGTGAGCTAGTTGAGTATCCTAGCTAAGGCAGCAATCTTCTAATCACGCAGTCACGAAAACTCTTCTGATTGTCATGAAAATTTTAACACGAAAATGAACATAAACTAAATTATATTTCAAAAACTGAAATAAGGCCGAAAGAAAAAATCGTCAGCCCGTTAACTCTGTTTACTTTTTCTAAGCGAAACTTTATTCAGTCTTAGCATCATCGTTTAGAAAGGTTGGCTCGAGTTTTTCCTGCCAATGAATCTCATAAATCAAATAATTAGTTTTTCAAACTATTTTTATCACATATCTACCTTTTTTTGATTTTATCTCTTAGTTAAGATCAAGATTCGGATCTCTACGCCTTCACCATGCAAAGTTCAAAAGGCAAGTGTTTCAGGGCATTGCACTGTAATTATTTCATATATTGGTTTGCCTTGTTATTGCTCTAATTGAATTTCTATTTTTCTGTGATTAAAATTGTTATCTCTCGTTATTCGTGCAGAAAATAAGCGTGACAAAATGACCGGCAACGCTTGCAGGTATAGAGATTTGTATCAATTTGTTTTTGTCACTCCTCGTTTTACCCGTAATGAAAGACACTCTATTTCCAAATGTTTGGTTAAAGACGTTTCTAGATAGTCAGCACAAGTCTGGTATATAAAAAAACAGCAATTCCGTCTTTCTATTTAAATGTTTATTAAAATTCCAACAGGGATGTCCTTTTTAGGTGTGGAGTCTAAGATATAAACAGATGCATTAAAGACAAGCTATTGTCCTGTAGTCCAAATGGACACGCAGATTATTAGTTATTAGTCTCGGACTGTAATCGCTTAATCTTTTGAGCAAGCAAAGCTTTATAAATGCTCTTCGCTGCTACACAGACTGGTTGGTTATTGCAGGGGTAAAAGAGCAGATATTGTTGTCTTTAAGCAACCGTACTATATAGCCTAGCCGCATGTTAACAGTCTCATTCATACCCCCAATCCAAATACAAACAAATGCCTAAGCATTGCATGGAATGTTTGAGGAGCAGAAAGCTGCAGACCTTGCGCAAAGTAATCCAAAATCCAACATGTCAGTATATAGCTTTGATTTATGGTGAAATGATTGTGCTGTTGCCATGCACACTCCCACACAGCTAGGGGTCGCTCGATTCCTGTGTAGAAATGTTTCATGTTTTCCATGACTTCGTACGAAAAACTCGGCAAGAATTTGTATTGGTGAATTATTCACTCCTTCTAGAGTCGCTTATTGAGTATAACGATCTTCTAAGTGGCAGCACTCGGTATTAATCCGCACTCAATTATTTTCACATCTTGAGTACAAAAAATATTGGCGTTAATGACTGTTTAAGAATATTAATACTTCAGACACAGGTAGCTGGTGTCATACGTAACTAATCTTCTGTGTATCAAACAAAATCATTCCTTCACCCGTTTTCGTATTTGAAAGAAGTCTTTTCTTCGCTAAACAGCGGGACTTCATTAGCAAATTGATTTTAATACAAACAACGGTTGTGATGCGAGTCTGTGGTTCGCTCTGAATTCAAACAGATTCGCTCTCTCTTTTAACCTGGGATTTTGTCAGCGTTTGGTTTAGTCTGTTCATTTGCATTGGATTGGATTTTGCATGATTGCAGCATGTCTCAGTTATAGCTGCATCCGATATCTGTTATGTTGTCTCTTCATTAAAAGAATGAAAACAAATACTTCTTTTTGTCAAAAGTGCTGGCTCGAAAAGAGGAACAGTAGCTCCTAAAATTCATTTAGTTTCCCAGTCACAATTTCTAGTCCAAAGGATTCTAAGTTCCATTTCGAGAATTCCTCAGAATACAGAATAATTTTTTTAAAAATTTATACAGCAAGATACCGTAAGCATTTGTAATTCACCAAAAATCGAACGAACCCGAAATGTTTTGCAAAAAGGGAACCTGGTGTATGGAATGTGAGAGACTGCTCATTTACCAAACTCCCTGTAGCGATAGAACACTTGATCATACTACGCTCTCCTAGTCATTACCTGTCCTTTTACTTCCACAATGCATCGTTTACATAACAATAACCTAATAAAATAACCATTTATTATGATTTTAGCTCAGTAAAGAGAAACATCAAAGGCGCCGTCTATTTAATGATATAGAAATCAAAAAAAAAAGACCCGGGAAAGAAAATTTTTCTAGCGGATTAGGTCTCATTTTCTATGGGGTAATCGGTCAAGTATGTTAAGGGTTTGTTTTGTAGATCGTCGACATTCCCCCATCGAAGATTATATGGGTGAGGAGATTTTTTGTTCGGTTGTAATCTCGTTTAGTTTTGAGCAAACAAAAACGTTTACCCGTAAATGGCGGCAAGATTAAAAGGCACTAAATAAGATAAATCCTCTTTTTGAAGTATTCTTCTAGTCCAAAGTCTTTCATAGCACAAAAGATATACATCTGTTGTACGGAATAAGAAATGATGAAGGTGTGTAGTACATAGTTTACAGGCCAGTTTTGTAGCTTAGTTTGTACTTGAGACGTAAATGTATGTTACTTAGTTATCTATTTTTCTCTTTGGCCATCATTTGAGCACGCGAAGCCACACGCATCTTTTTGTGACACCCCATCGAGAGAAATAGTTTCCCGAAGCAGAAAAATGCCATAAACAACGCGTACCAAATTGCCCGCATACTTTCTTTTTCTACTGTTGCTGAGCAGTGAACTCGAAATATAACTTAGTACTTAATCTGCCCCCAGAAGAATGCTTTCATACGCCCAGCAGACAAAAGCCTTAATAAACAGGATAACCAAAGGCATCTTAATTATTGAGAATGTTTTGGAAATGTTAACAAGGGTTGTTGATGTAAATATGACATAGGAGAATGATTTGAGGAAAGATTAGGGTTCGAACCTGTTGTAGCCAAAGATAACCAATAGTCTTTGTGAAACTAATAAAGGAATGTTGTCAAAATAAAGTTAATCACGCAAAATCGTCAACTATGTGCCTGTTGACATGTGTTCGAGATAGCTTAGACAAAATTTAATTTGATTTGGAAGTGAATTTCATTCCAGGCCTAAGCAGAGGTGTGCCCGAGAGCCTAGCGTGAACCGCAAATCTATTGTTTGTGTTTCTATACGATGATGTTCTTCGATGCAGAACGATCTCCAGGCACTCCTTTAAAACCATTGTTTTTAATCAACAACCCAGAATATTTTTAGCGCTGCATCGACACGACGAGCTGCTCATTTGACGAGATCGCACGATGGAGACGACCTTTGAGGACGCACTAGATATGGTGTGCATGGATGATGTCCTACCGCCAGCCTCTTCACCTGAACCTGATTCTCCACAACAGAAGAAGAAGAAGGCCAGACGGCGTGGACCGCGGCTGACAGGCGTGAGCAAGCAGAGACGTCTTGCAAATGCTCGAGAAAGAAACCGTGTACATATCTTGAACATGAACATCCAAGTCCTCAGGGAATTGATTCCACTACCACCACAAGAAAAAGAACCAACCAAGACAGAAATTATTTGGATGGCTGCAAAATATATTGCACTTCTTGGAGATATGTTGGATCAGGAACCGTTCGATTTTGAAGAATGCAGTGTTCTTAGTGATCTGTTTTTGGATGCGTTTTGCTAGGTGAGCCCATTCTAGTGCAGGTCTTTTTAAATCATTATTTCAATACTGTCAGAATGATAACCGTTATCTTATCATGCGTATCTGAAAATTTTCAAAATTAATACTATGAAAGAACGTCTTTTTAGAAAAGAACCAATGACGCTTTTCGTTGATTTTGACTTGCGTTAATCCTATGTGGTATTTTCCCAAGAAAAGGAAGACTACTACTAAAACTTGGAGTTAGCTGTTTAGAATTCCGTTGTCTTTTGTAAAGCAAAAAATCGACCCGAAGTCATTGTGTTGTTTTGTTTTTCAGAATCAAATTGTGTTGACCACCTGCGAAGTGCCCACAAAAAAGACTCAAGCTACGCATTTATACTCCATCGAGATCAAGAAAAACATCAATTCCTACTTATTCTGCTGCTATAACGTGGTAGTTCTACGTTACAGTGATCTTCATTTTATCATCCTTTGACACAAAGGTACTCATTCCTACTGCTTTTTGCGCAGTATTCCATAAAACAATCGAAAAATAATACGAACAACAACAACGACACGCAAAACATCCCAAATCACGAAAACTTAATTATTCAAGTTTATGATCAGCTGTGTAGAAAACAATTTAATTTTTTAAATGCCATTGATTTTTTAATGAGCAAATTTTACATTTTCAATTATCTTGGAAACAAAATCCACTTTCATTTGCTATGAAAGTATAACATTTTCAGTTTTATGAATCATCATTATTTGAGAGCCATATTTCAAAAAAAAAATTTTTCAATTACTTTGAAGAAAATTATTTTCATTTTCAATTATTTTGAAAGCACATATTTTCAGTTGTTTGAAAATTAAGATTAATTTGGAAGAAATATTTCTATAATTACAACTCGTTTCCGTTTTATGGAACATCGAAGGAAAATTTAATTATTTTTATCATATCAAATTAAATATATTTTATTATTATTAAGATGCTATAGAGAATAATATTCTGCAGAAATCTATATTTTTATAGAGAAGAGATAACTAGTCTTATAATAAGTAAAGTAAAAAAACGTAAATTTCTAATTTATTTTTATAAAATTGAGCCTAAAGTGTTACGTTTTATTGAGCTATTTTTATACTAACGAAAAAAAAAACCATAATTATATCCAAAAGAGCACAAGAAGAACATTAATTTCTAGATTATAGCAGAAATACAAAAAACTCATATCAAGACCTTAGAAGAAGTTCATGTTAATTTTGACGTCTCTCATGAGCGAGAAAACGTTTGATTTTGACGTAGGGACGGACCATTAGATTTTTGAGGGGAGGGGGGGGGTGTTAGGCAATTTATTTTGTGCAGGAATTTTTTTTACGCCTCATGGCTGTGCTCGAATTTTATTGGGGTTTTTGCCAAACCCCACCCCTCAAACGTCTAATGGTCTGTCTCTTACCTTATAACTTTTGGGATGCAGGAACTTTTGAACGGCTTCTCATTCACAACGACACTAGAGAAAAACGTTTGCGCATGCGTGCATTTTAGCACGTTTTCTAAGAATTGTGAAGAGCTTGAGTGAGAAAATAAATGTTTACAATAAAATATTGTATTAACAAACACAATATGAAAGAACTAGCCTTAAGTTTCAACCATTGACACTAAGTTTTGGCATTTTGTGAAGTCAAATTTACATATGTTTTGACTAATTTGCATACGGATTCAGAGCATGCGTAGACGTTTTTCACTCGTGTCATTCACAACAGGAACAGTTTACTTATGACTTATAAAAGGCCATGTAGACGGTACTAGAATGACGCTGACCTGTTCTCGTTATAATCAGGTTCTTTTTAAATTTCTCATCCTAAAATGTTTTTTAGCCCAAATCAGTTAAAATTTTTCTGTTAAGTTTGGGACTGGTCAATTATCACCTAGGGCGGGGGTTTTTAGGATTTTTTGTTGCAAGATCATAAAGATTAATGGATTAAAGGTTAATGGATTAATTATTCCTTTTATTTCTGTCAATATTTACCTGATCCCCCTCAAATTCTTTTAAAATCACGTGATCCGGCCCTTAAAAGCCTAGGACTCTAATAATAATGACCGGGCCCTTAGATATGCTGAGGTTTGAAAAAAAACAACGTTTTAAGATAAAGAAAATAACTATAGAAAAAAAGATTTAAAAAGCATATATTAGCAATTATTATCGGCCAGGGCCCGTTTGTACGAAGGGTATAGTAGACAACAGCGATATCCCACGGCTGATAAATTTTATCCAGTCGATAAAATTATTGGATAGCAGCATCGCCTTATCCAATGGATAAGAATTTATCCATCGGATAGCGCTATCCACCATTCGTAAAACCGAGCCCAGCCTTTTACGAGTAATTGAAAATACTTTTTGGGCAAACAATGCATTGCGCGCCTAAATTCAGAATCGCCTAGATCTGAATCCTAATCAATTATTTCGTGATGAAATAAAATATCACTAAACAAAATACCAACCATTACGCTTTACTCTTCTTTCTCTTATACGAATAGTCCCTTTCCAGTTCCCTGCGCCATCTCTGAAAGTCGTGCCCTTGCATCGAAACGAGACTAACAATGTAATGATAGAGACCTTTGTCAATTGCCTCTAACGGTACTGTTAACGCAAATTTAGTATATTACTTTGAAATGTGTAGTACAAATGTAACGTGTCGTGCCGTGCCGTGTCGTGTGTGCCCTGACGTGCCGTGCCGTGCCCATGCTTTAAATATGTGACCTTCACTTTAATGATACCATTTTTATCTGGTTTCAATGAGTTTTTTCCAGTCGCATTTAGTAAAATGGAAAAATCACCTTTTTTAACTGACTCTCTCTCCCCTTCTACCAAGAAGAACTATATTTCTTTATTATCCCACCTTATTAAGTTTTATTAGTGGTCGCTACTGCGTGACCCCCCGTGTTGATCCCTGTCAAAATATAAGTGTCTGATCTCTCCTTTAGATTTCTAAAAAGTCTAGTTAGCCCTCTGCGACCCTCCGGCCACCCTCACCCCCGGCGTTGGAAGAAAATACATTCCGCATTGTATTCATCAAAATACCCCTTTCATTATCGCAATAAAATTACGATCTCTTGGGTAATGTCCTGAAGACCCCTGGGCACTATTGCGCAACTTGTCCGTTTCGTAGGGGAGGAATCAGGACGAAAAAAAAACGAAGGTAATTTATAAGTGGTTTACCACAAGTAACCGGCTAATAAATCAAATTTTCAGCTTCGAAGCGTAAGTTTGAAAGAAAACGAATTTCGTGGCGTACGATATAATCACCTGGGTCCGGTTGTATTGTATTGTATATATTTTAAGCTACATAGCTATTTTATTTTACAGTTATCATCTTTTTTAAGCCCATAGGTTACGCGTGTGCGCCCTAAGTGAGTTCAATGGCGTTACTGCCTTAAAAGAAACGATAAAATAATAAAGATGATAAATGTTCATTAAATAACAAGAGCGTCCTTAAACGAAATTGTTTTCAGCCTGCGTTTAAAAATATCAATGTTTATATCACTGTTTTTGATGTTCTCAGCTGGTGGCTGGTCAGTCTACAGTTCAGAAGCAGCTATAGCTATGATACATGCACAACAACCATATACGATTTGAAGATGAAAGCCGATTTCTTGTTTGATGAGTTTGATGAGTTGTCTTATGGCATGGCGCGTTCATTGGCGATTGTAACAAAGTTTTTTAGGCACGCCTGAACGGATGTCGAAAAGACGAAGCGAATAGATGATAGGGTTGATGAGGGACTGCAAGTGGGCGGCAGTGAGATATATAACATGAGGAAGATATTTGAACTCATCACTCCAATTATTGCCCTTCACAGCTTCTACGATTTTCAAAACCAACATTGGACACAAAAAAGCCACGGATGCAAGCACAATCAAGCCTAAAGTGAAAGTACGCTTGTATTCCTTGATCTTACTTTGTTGGGCTACCGATTGCTGCTGGGCGACGATGGTTATCATCTGTCGAAAGGCCGTCAGGTGTATTTTGGTGAGGCAACATAAGATGATGACGAAGCTGGGACCAATAGTCAGAAGAAAAGGAAGCTGCCTCACCAAGGAGTTGTTCACCAAGAATCTATTTGTCACGACTGCTGTCCCCGTCACAACCCAGGCAGCTGCCGTTACTATAATCATTTTCTTGGTGGTGACTGAAGCTTGATAGTACAGGGGATGCTCGATGTAAAGGTATCTTTCCAAGCTGACGATCGCCATGGTAACAACTGTCCATGAGATGCAAAGTAACACAAAAATCGAAAAGGCTACGGTCAGCTTACATACTAGGAAAGAATACTGGACTGTGATACAGACTAGCAAAGCAACAAACGGCGGTTGTACAACGAGTCCTACCAGAAGATCGCTAAGCGACAGGATGGCCACCAAGAGGTAGTAACTGTTAGATCTGAGCTGTTCATTTTCCAGTACGGTCCAGATCACAAGAAAATTGATGAGGACGATCGGCGGAGAGGTGACGATGTTGATGGTAATTAGAGAAATCCACGTTGGGACGACCGATGATGGGAGATGGGTAATGTTTGTTGGATCAAAATTAGAAGTGATTGGGCACTGAAAAGTTGAAATGGTTTGGTTTGATGTCGATGCCATGAGCGATAAGCCAAAATGCGTCCCGTTAAAAGAACGTACTATTCATTAAATAGGTTGTTAAACAAACGTACAAGGCAGTTCATTTTCTTCATTGTTCGACTCACCAGCTGATCTCAAATACTGACGTAGAAATGACGTCATGTAAAACTGGGGGTGTCATGAAGCCTGTGAAAATTGACCAGCAAATTAAAAAATGAAAACACACATGCCCACCATTGCAATATAAATACAAAACTTTCTTTACTTCACTATTCAACTCACCAGCTGATCAGCTTATTCGAATGTTTTCTGAAAGTGTACGACTGAATTCGATGTGGAATCGTGCTATTAATTATGCAAATTTCGCCAATCCCAACGTCCGGAAAGGCTTCGGAAAGGAAATCCCTGATTTCAAAAGGGAAAGTGACACCTCAGTTTTGCATTCAAAATTTGCTCGATTCAATTCTGATTGGCTAACATATTTTTCAGATCAGCTGGCAACAGCGACTGAAGGATTTATCCCATTACAAAAACGATGCGTAAATCCTCTTGATCATCTCCATTTTTCGGTACTTCTTCTTAATGAAACACCCTATGTAAATTCTTTTCAATGAAGCTAGAAAACGTATCTCAATGAACCCATACCCTACTAATAAAGTCAGGAAAAGTTTTATGTTTGTAATTTTAAATAACTTTGATTTAAAAACCAACTCTGTGTGATTAAAGGTATTGGTAAAATGTATTAAACTGAACTGGTATCTCTTCATCGGTGCTATGTTTTAAAAGTCTTTTAAGTTGAAGCTACACGCATAGAGATCCTGAGTATCCGGCGAACCGTGCAACCTCTAAAGCTCCAATGGTCGTGCACTAACCAACCTAGCTACGCCTGCTATACTAAAATAAATCGTTAAAATTGGATTTTAAAGTTATTATTTTCAAACTACATTACGCCAAGGTTTCGTGTCTGCTCTTGATAGCTTTTTTCTACTCAAACACGAAATTTGCTTTGAATCAGATGATTAAACTATTGAACGCAACCTTATTCAACTTTATCGATCTATCGATGGAGTCCGAACGGGACCGGACGTAGGCAATCGCAAGCTGCCAAATTATTTATTTCAAACCCTGAACACACACTATTCGATTTTATTTTCCATGGGATTTTGATAATGATGTCAACATCATTAAATGATGGGATAACAGAAAAACTACATTTGTGTTTCGTTATGGATTACTAAAATTAAAATGTGTGGTTAGGAATTAGGCGGTAACCTTCCCGCCAAAATGCGCGCGTTTTCTTCTCCAGCTCAGGGGACTCAAAGTGCCATTTTTAAATTTTTAAAAAGGGTTAGGTTTCTCTTAAGCATAGGCCATAATACGACCTGGCATAATACGACTGTCTATATTTTCTGCCGATTTTCCCCCCGAAAACTTGTTAAGATGGTATTGTATTTAAATTTTTCGACTCCACAACCGGGACGCCCGACATTTTTTGTCTTCATTTTAGCATTGAATTATTTGTAAAAAAAGTTTTCTCAGAAAGTTTTCCGGTATTCATTTTTGATGAATTAGTCAGTCACCTCTTGAAATCTAGTAATCTATAAGCATCAGTTGTTTTTATCACAGTCTCACGAAATCAATTAGGAAGCCTGACACGGAAAGCCAAGAAAAGAGGGGGAAAAATTGAAAGAAAAGAAAAGAAACTATAGGTCGATTAGGTTGGGTCTTCACTTACCGGATTCGTTTCAGTCAAATTAACCATTTTTTTTCATCGGGTGGATTAACAGATAGTGCCAAATCCAACTATTCCTAATAAGATAAGGTGGTACAAAGAAAGACCCAAGATTTCTTTAAAATCCTCCCGTATTCTTTGGGTGCATGTGACTTCATAGCCAGTCTGTTGGTTGACGATAACAATGTATTCCTCATTTGCTTCTTCGAGGGATTTTGAGTCAGGTGGTTACAAGAATAAGTGGTTGTCGCTGAGTGTTCCGGGCTTTCGTCCCTCCCCACAACCTAGCATGCTAAATTCCAATTTTGGAATTTGAAGTCGAATCAACGCCTTCAATACTTTTAACTTTTTTGCCCTGAAGATCAATTTCCGAACCTTAATTAGGTATGGGTTATTTATCATATTTTAATTTAATTTGCTTTTTTACTCCGACGACGAAGGACTAGCGTCCGAAACGTCAGTACGTTTTTTCATCTTTTCACAGTGTAAACGTTACCCTTTTATCATTACTGTTTCATTAGAAACACCGACGCAGCTCACACTAGTTTTTAGCTAGTTATCTCTTCTTATCATAATTTAATTTGAGTTTGACACCACGAGCTATCTGGAAATTCTCGAACTCTGGTTCTCAGAGGTGTTTTTCTAGGTCCGCACAGATATTAGCCATTCCTTTGTTGATTTAAAGAAGAGAGAGAGAGAGAGAAAAAGAAAAAAACAAAAGGAAAAAAATGGGCCAAATGCATCGTAGTTGACTAAGATTCTTTAATTAAATGTCGTGTTAATTTTCGAATACATTTCGGCTTCTTCATGCATAATATGTCAAGTGATTGTAGAAGCGTTCTTCAAGACACCCCCATAACGCAACGCACTTCTACACTACTGACTCAGGCTAATATAGATACCGGTCATCGTTTTAATAGATTTAATTTGTCGACGGCAAAGGTAAAAACTAAATCGAAAAAGGTAAGAATGACAAATGGATTTAGCTCGTAAGAACGCTATGAAAACTGGTAATCAACCTGTCACGATTTACTAGAAGATCTACTACCGGTAGAAGGAAGCATTTGATTGGTTTAAAACACACACACACACACACACACACACACACACACACACACACACACACAAGAACAAATTAAGAAACCTCTTGGCTGATCTAAGTCAGGGCGCTGTAACTAATAAAAGATCGAAATCATGCTATATTTAGTGCAGGAAGGAAAAGAGAGAAAACTAACAAATTCTTCTCACATGTGATGCCATACAAGTCCACTGACAGAACCCGAGAACCTGAGGTGAAAGGCGAGCGCCAGTACTGCCATGCTCACTCTCAGTTACAATTGTAATCTTCTCGTGAACAACCAAAATAAAAAAATGATATTCAAGAGAATGGCAGGTGGTATGAAATGGGATAACATTACGTCCAAGCTAAACAGTCTTGTTAACATATAACTATCCTTAATATTTAATTCCTCTTTCTATAAATATGAATATACCGTTCGGTATTTGTTGGCTGGATTGATAAGAAAGCAAAATGTAATTAACTACTTTTTATAGCTGTTCTCAGTTTCCTGCGGCATATTTTGCTGTTTATTTTAAAATTGGGTGCCGTCCTTTGGTCAGAGAAAGTATGTTTTCTCAAGGATGTACGTGTTCTGATGAGGATTTTTGACTTCCTTTTTGTCTTATCACTTCGGAGCTTGTTTTCTCTCCTCTCCTCTCTTTTCCTCTCCTCTCCTCTCCTCTCCTTTCTTCTCTTCTTCTTGTATCAGGACTTCTCTCCTATCCTCCCTTCCGCATGCCGCATTTGGCTCTTTTAGTCCGCCCAACTTGTTTCAATCACAAGAAAGCTGAAAGTCCCTAA
This sequence comes from Actinia tenebrosa, assembly GCF_029948245.1. Classification (NCBI taxonomy): domain Eukaryota; kingdom Metazoa; phylum Cnidaria; class Anthozoa; order Actiniaria; family Actiniidae; genus Actinia; species Actinia tenebrosa. Next base: position 19,697,583 of record NW_028292581.1, read on the forward strand.
ATTATGAATTAGACGATGTAGTAGATGCATAGATAACGAAGATTCGACTTAATTAAAAAAAAAGTTATCAATGTTATCTGTAATTAGCAGATTACCTCTTGTAGAAAGGGACCGCAGAGTTTGAACAAAATAGTCTAATATATAACTACCGTTATATATTAAAAAAGAAATAAGAAAAATAAACTTGAATATGTATGTATAGGCACGTTGAACTCAGAACTAACACGCTCAACCTTTGTCTATAATTTCCTCAGTTACCTTCTTTTCTTTATAAATCTATTACTCAAGTTCCAATGCCCGCGCTTTATCGAAACCTTCCTAATGCTGTTATGCTGTCCTTTCCAGAGGTCCCCATTGGCCATGACATGACAATGGACCATTCTCAAAAGTATCGTGGTTGTGAGGCTAACATGAAATTACAAAAGAAATCACACTTTTTCTCGATGGAATTTGTAGCATTTCTTTTGTATTTCCATGTTAACATCACATTCAAGACAAATTTAATTTTTTCCCGTAAAAATCAACATGTGAGTTGAGCGTTGTGTGCATAGAATATTGATGTAGTGGTAGTGTGTGTGAGTGAAAAGTGTTCCCAATTAGTGCGAAAACGCTAGAACGACTAGACACTTAAATAAAGTGATTTATTTTATTTTAAGAAGGATGCATTACGAACGAAGGTGGCGTAGCAAATCAAAGATATTCTTGGAAGAATTGTTTGTGTTCTTTTGTCCGCTTTTCACATGCACACAGAAGTGACGTCATACTCCGCCTCTTGCCGTACACGCATGCGCCCTAGTTATTATCCCTATCCCACAAGCTTTAAATTCTTCAAACTACTTTAAAAGAGAACTTTGACTGAAACTGACTTTAGTTTTTCTTAAATTGTTATAAGTTTATAAAGATAGAATGAGTTTAGTGAATTCAATGTAGTCACGTGGTGTACAGATGTCTGCCTTCATTAGCAGAACCTTCCAGATGTTTGTCAATTTCAGAAATTAGTTTTGACCAGTCGACCTGGTAAGTACATCCGAAACAGATAAAAATCATTTCCATATCTATAATTATTGTAATCATTTTACATTATATTTTACATTTTATTGTCATTCATCTTACTTTCAATATATTTAGGGTACGAAGATGTAAACTCATTTTCTTAACGATTAGGACACCTTAAAAAAATGTTTTGAAAGACGAAAACAAATTGGTATTAGAAGTTTTCTCGAAAACCGAAAAGGTTAAAAATCGTTGAACGTAGGATACCAACGCAAGCTGGGCCCCATTGTCTCATAACCGGACTTTACGTTCATTAGCGGGCAGGAAGCCATTCAACGACCATGACAACTGTCACCATCATCTATGCCTTTGAAGAAACCGATCTGCCACGTGACCTGCTTTTGCTTTGAGCTCAGTTTGTGGCCAGTAGATTAGAGTAGCGTGTAGAAGAGTCGGCAAGATATGTCTTTAGCCTTTGGTAATGCTGTTTGTGTGTATTATGTAGTGTCGCTTTGAGACAAGCCAGTCGAAACAAAGACCTTCCAATCGGGTTGAAATCCTGTTACACGTACGTTGATGTACCAAAGTACGTGATTCAAGTCAACGGCATCTCGAGTCGTATCTGTCTCTAGGACGTTGACCCCGTCGAAGGTTATTGGAAGTTTCATTCATTGAAACTGCGATAGAATCGTCTGCAAAAGAACCACTTGAAACATGCCCCGTCAGGAGGCAGAACTTGCCACGATACGAAGCAAGGTAAGGAATATTGAACTCTAAGTTTCCTTTGATCAAAATGAATGACTCTTACAGATCTCTTACAAAGTGATTATTCATATATTCTTCAATTCTGATATTCAATAAGTTGTTGGAATGGAAGAATGTCGAAGAACGATCAAACAACTCTACGAATCTAAAGACTGTCATTGTTTTTTTTATATGATTTACGCGCTCGAAAAATTATTTTGAACCTGTCCTAATAGACTAATTTTAGTCAAGTTCATTTCACGGTTTACAAAAAGTATGTGGTCCTTATCTGCAATCCCTACTTTCTCAAACCAACTATTGTTCAAAATTAGTAGCCCATTAATCTTTTTTTGAGCGTTAAGGCAGCCAAGTACAGATTAATTAATGTCAAGAAAATCGTGTCAGTCTGTAGCCTGATAATTGTTTTCAAGGGCACATGATTATTTGGCGAGCCCTCTATATATGAAAATGTAAAAGTGGACACTTAAGTCCTTAAGATGGACCACGTAATGCTATTAAATCAAGAGTAAACCCTTATTTTAATCCTTTCGTTTGAAGAACCCCTAATTCAAGTCGAATGTGTGTTCATTGGAGACTGTTTATTGAGCCAATTCAAACCGTAATTGATATTTTCCGTAGCAACCAACAAAAGCCATAGGTCAGGATTTTGAGCAGATCGATACAACACAGAGCGCCATTAATTATTTTACGTTCATAAAAACCAGAATAATGTTTAACAGATTTCTCGAGTCAGTCTTTTATTGAACATAAATAGTCTGCTGGAGTCTTCAAAGTGGTGACCTAAGCTCACAGGCTACAATTAGATTCTGACGCCAAGATATATCCGGCGGTAACAGAGATGTCTAACAGTTCGTGTACAAGGCTCGACGCCATCATCACCTCATCCATGGATTTTTCACTCGCTAGAAGGGATTTTTAAATTCATTTTTAAACACGCTCTTTAGGCCGCTTTTGCAAGGTGAATGACCAGGAATTGTTTCTTTCCGTTCATACTGACAGAGATTGATGAGTTTGTAACTAAATGCCATGAATAACTTTAGGCGGTAACAATAATTATCTCCTCGACATCTCACCGTTTTTATGGAGCCACCAATGATCACTTACGAGTCAAGATAGTCATTGTAAGTGATCTTGCGCGGCGGTTCATTCTTTGATTGGCGCGAAAATTCCCTTTTAATCGTTTGAACTTGCCGCGGAGTATTAACTGGATAATGTTTTTGTTTTACGTGTTGAGTCAAAACGTATCGAGATTACTTTAAGGCCATAAAGAAGTCTACGATCTTCCTCTTGTCATTTTATACTAGCATCTTCTCAAAATTTGCTCGTGTAATTGTTGACTTTTTCCCCTTTCCATGGAGGTTGCAAGAAGACGCCGCGAGCGCAGACACACTGACAGTGACGAAGAAAGCTCCGAAGGATCAGCAGATTCCGAAAACGCTCTCCGAAATCAGCGAAACAAGAAAAAAAGACGAAAGCCACGACTTACAGGACTAAGTAAGCAACGGCAAGCTGCAAACGCCAGAGAAAGAAACAGAACACACAGTGTGAACGCTGCATTCAGTGCGTTAAGATTACTAATCCCCACAGAACCATCTGACAGGAAACTATCTAAGATAGAGACTTTAAGGCTTGCTTCTAGTTATATAGCACATCTTGGGACCATCTTAATAAGTGGAACACAGTGCCCTAACGTACCTACATCTATGGACGCCGGTTGTAGTATTTCACCAAATGCATCGAGGAGAGTTTGTACGTTTTGCTTGAGTTTGTTAAAAGTGGTAAGTATAACTGTAAAATGTTTTTGTACTTTAAGATAAAAGATATTTTTGTTTCCACAAAAACTTTGGGCTGCGAATATTGCGGTGTGACAAAGCCCAAGCTTCTTTCTTCACACATTCTCCTCCGGCAATCTCTGGCTTTATTTTCTATTTTTTTGTGCTTTTGAACGACAAATACTCATCGTTTATCAAAACCAAAAGATCCTTCCCCGTTGAAATAATTTTGGGATTTCCGTTGTACAAATATGTACAAGTTTTATATTTTCCCATTGCTCCAGTTCAGAGATCTGCTTTGTTTACTGACTGAAATCTTGCCATAAGTTTCACATTATCGTTCTGATCATACTGCTCTAATCCCCCATAGACCCAATGGATTTCCTAATTAATCCATAATAGTACAGCCAAAAGCGCCTCATCATCTTCTAATCAAATTGGTTCCTTCTGTTGAGAAGTACTATCCGAAGTGATCGGAAAAATGACAGATCATTCATCAAGCTATATGAAAGTCGGACGCCGATAAACGTTACGAATGAGTTGAATTTATTTACTGTAGTATACGTATATAGTAATTGTGATCGAGTCTCTCTTCAACTTTTTATTACTATCTCGTGCAAATTTAACTTCAAAATGTTCACTCCACATTTCTGTGTACTAGTTTGAAGGAAAGAATACGAAAGTTAAGTTAGGCAGACATTTATCGCCTAAGACAAATTATCTAAGAGTATTTTATAATCTTTCTGGGTACTGGTTTGAGGAAGAATGTAAAAGTTAAGTTTTTTAAAGCCAAGTATTACCTCGTACAGCTCATACAAGTAGAGCTGTAGTTGTTTGCAGGAAATAATATAAAATTACGTTTTGCAGACATTTCTTGCCTCACACTATTCTTAAAAGTAAACCATTTAAGGGTATTTTATAATCTTTCTGGGCACTGAGTTTGAGGAAGAATATGAAAGTTGAGTTTTGTAGCCAGGTATTACCTTATACAGCTCATGCAAGTAGAGCTGTAGTAGTTTGCAATAAATACTTGAATATAAAATTTAGTTTTGCAGACATTTATGGCTCACACAATTCTTAAAAGTAAACCATTTCATGAGGGTACGTTTTGTAGCCAAGTATTGCCTTATGCAGCTCATACAAGCAGAAAATAAAGCAGCGAAGATGATTTTGCACGATTGAGACTTGCTGCATGCAGATTCCCTGTAAGACAACCTTAGAGAATTGTTTGCCTAATCGTGAGCTGCACGTACTAACTTTTATCAGGATATATTTGTCCCAGCAAGAAAAGTATAAAGTATGCGTAAAATTAACTAACATAATTTTTATTTCAATTTTATGACAGGATTCTATGTACAAAAAGTACGAACATGTATTTGTGACAGTATTCAGCATTTTTTGATAAATGAGTTTGTCGTTTGATTTGTAAAGATCAAATTCCCAACTCGACGGCAATGTCTCAAAATCTGACAAAAAATTGTCTGAAGAGTTTCCAGAAAATTTCCTGTTCTAAAGCCTTCTTATAAGGATGGATTAAAGCCGAGTTGATCGATATCGGATCATGGTTTTCCTAATCCTTTAACTCCGTGATGCGCTTCAATGTGATTTTGTAATCCACTAAGCAGCCGAGTTCACCAACCTTCCCATGATTTCCTTTTCGCTTTTGTAATAGGCTGCTTAAGGCTTCCATAAACAAATGTAATGGAGGGATCATCGTCGCTAGATGAGTCCAAAGTTGATTTTCAAAACACTGCGTGCCGTAAGGAATGTCTGCCTTGCCACACAGAATTCGAGGGCATTTGTGAGTGCAGCCAATAGATCTGCTAAAAGATGCACCTTTGCATGCCATCCTGCTCCAAAGAATACTAGGCGTATTTGTTTTTGCTTTGAAGGTGTTTTTCTTTGAGATTTTGATAGCATATTTGTCTATTTTCTAAGTTATAATCTTAAGATTAGGCTAATAATCTCAGACTACAGGCATTACATTAGTAGTGGAATTAGCTCGCTGTTATCGCGTCAAAATAACTTATACTATGATAGTACTCAATGTTAATAGCTAACCATATCGAATATCCGTGCCTATCAAGCCGTTCCAGGAAGCAAGTCATCAAAGTTACATTAAATTACTTTACGCTGTGGGACCGACATCAGAGTCTCTTGATCCAGAAATATCTCTTAAATAAACCTATAATTAACGACCATTGACGAAATAATTAAACCTGTCGTTCGACCGCTCTCCGACTTAAAATCTCTACAATATTTGTTACTTAGTTTATATACAAAAAGAGTAAAAGGTAGATTTGCTAAACTCTTAATAGATGAACAAATTTTGAAGAGTTTTTTATAACGTACCATGGTTTAATGAATCATGTACATAACTCCCTGTAATCGTATCACCGCTAAGAGGATTATTATATACTAGAGAGATAAGACATTGCTGATTTAAGTCCTGATCACCAAACCAGACTTATTATTCGTCTAGCTCTTAAGATAACTCAAATGTTTTCTTTGTATTCCACTGAATAGTTCAAAGCTAAGGTATGATAAGATGTATCTTGATAATCTTGCAACGAAATATAGGAAACTGCAATTAATGAAATATTCACCCAGCAAAAGCATAGGGGT